>NC_050488.2:17089233-17226733 GCF_012460135.2 Molothrus ater
AACCACAGAAACTTCAAAAATGACAAATAACTCGAATCTCTCCCCCATGCTCAAAAAAAGAAAAAGCGCTAATGATAATTCTCTAAAAAGAGTCGAACCTTTTTATGAGACCTGTTGCCAATATTAGTGCCACCAAATGATCTCATCTTTCATTCTGGCTAAATTCCAACACACAATTTCATTAACCCAGGTACTGCAGGTGATAAAACTCATTTTTCCCTAAAGAGACAGCTAAAAAGTACCAGTTATACATTTATGAAGTACCAGCAATCAAAATTATGGATTTTCTAAAAGGTTTTTAACTACTTTTATTGAAAGGAAAATCGCTGTCTCAGACTTTTGTGACACTATTGCTAATAATAAATTTTACCATTTAGACATCGCAGTAATACGGTAGACAGTGTCAATAAAAGTATGAAACAAAGATGATCCCTGTCTTTTAAGGAATGCTTTCTGATTACACACCGGAAATTATAATGGGAAACATAAACTAAGTGCACCTTTAAGAGAGGAAAAAAGGGGATAATGCAAGGCGATGGACCTTGCTACATATATCTCATCAGCAGAAGTATTTAATATATATATATATGTGTGTGTGTGTGTGTAAAGCATGCATGAAAATAAAATAGAAATAAAGTTACAATATTGAAGGAAATAAAAACATTAGAATAAATAATGACCTAATGACATTTGTTAATGACTGTTAATACATACACGATAAAATGCATAATAAGAATTAAAATAATAAGAAAAATAACAATTAAAATAATAGAATAAAAAATAAAAATTAAAATAATTTTAAAAATCAATTAAAAATAATGAAACAGGAATTCAGGGGGTTATTTGTAGCAGTCCTGCTGCTCGCCCGCCCGGGAGGCGCGGGAGCGGGGCCGTGTCGGGGCCGCCGCTACTCCCGGGGATGCTCCCGGTGCCTCTCCCGCTCCCAGCAGCACTCCCGGGAGCACTAGAGGGCACTGTGGGATTTGGGCCACCCCGGCCTCCGCCGCCGCGGGGGTCCCGAGCCCCAGCCCTGGCCGGGGGTGGTTCGGGGGCTGTGGAAGCAGCGGGAGCCGGCACCGGACCGGGCCCGTCCCCGGGCCTGCCGGGCTCGGCACCGGCGGCTGCCGGCGGGCGCGGCCGGGTCCCCCCGCACGGGACGGGGCCGCGATGCCGCAGCTCCCCCCTCCCCGAGGGGGTCCCGCCGGCCCTACAGAAACCCGAAACACCCACCCAGAGCCCGGCCTTTCCCTGCCCTCGCTGCCTGTGCGATTAAACAGTCCGCGCCGTGCGGATGATTTCAGTGCAGAACGCTCTGCCATGCAAAACGAGCGCAATTAATGCCTTTGAAACAATTTATGATTTCCGGCCTACTTCAACATGTATTAGCATATACCTGGTTTCTTTAATATACACTTTGTTTTTCCAAAACCACAAACATAGTTGCTGGAATTTCATGTGGAAGTGCTTAAGGGGTTGAAAGTTAACACCTTTGTGAGCCGAGCAGTCTCACAGTTGCTGCTAAACAAAAGCCTCTTTGTAGAAGCTTTCTCGAAATGTTTTCTTAACATGTTCCAAGTAGTTTTAGGCAGGCAACTAAAGTAAACAAGATGTTACCATGATAAAAACACTTGTGAAAACATTACAGAGTGCACTTAGTAGTTTCTTTCACATAAACTCCCCTTCGTTTAATCGAAGTTAAATGCACATGAAGCAGATTACCAGCATCACTGCAACACGGGACTGCCACATCTCTCCTAAGGTCTATGTCCTTTCTTTTAAAGAATATATTTGATTTAAAATGCTACAGCCAGGATTAAACACGTCTAACCCACAGTCAAATTACAGGGGGAAAAAAAAAAAGGGAGGGGTGAGGAATAATAAAACCCTATTCAGTCTTCTGAATTTTTCGCCCTGGCTACCCTGCTGAATAAACCACCCTCCCTCCAGCCGGGATTTCCTGAACAACTTGCTGCATAAGGGGTGTATATTCCTATCTTCCACGGTCTTTAAACACATGCAAATGAAATCAAGGATACAGTCAATTTTGCAGGAAAGTCGCTCTGTGCTACTAATTGCTCCTTTCCCGCCTGCGAGAGGGCCCTGGTTACCAGGCCAGACACGTGCGCACCCTCCAGCCCTCACCTTGCTCCCTGCAGCCTGGCAGAGGCCACAGGGTCACCGCCCTGAGACTGGACTTATTTTTGTTTTTAGGCTCAGGGAGCGTTCTGGAGCATGCAGGGTGCTGCTGTTTCATTAGGCAGAGCAGCAGCCCCTGCTGCTATCAGTTAGCTCTGACTGATACCGTATCACATGATAACCAATGGCTGATGGATTCAAAACAGAAACACGACACAACGACTTGCTAAAACTGCAACTTATTTCAAAAAGAAACAGGGAAATAAATGCGTACAATAGCCCGTGTATCTGCTGGTTCTGATAAGCATCCTCCTGTTGGCTGTGAGTGAAAGACAACTAGGATCGTTATTTGTACAGTATTTATCTTTGAAATCAAGGGCCCTGTGGTGTACCTCACCTTGGGAACAAACACTACAGAATGATCACAGAAGAGTGTCAAATCTCTGGTTTTGATTTATCAACAGTTATGATATTTCTTCCTCAGGAGGAAAAGAAATGAACCATGTTTTAGACCTGCGAGTCCTTTTTTCTCCCTTAACTGAAGAATCATTTTATTGGCATACAGGGCCTTCATTCCACATACAACTTCTCTTTGCTTTTTCACAAGGTAAGTGAAATTAAGCAATACTCGATATACAGGCTGCATTTCACTTGGTAAACAAGAGCTTTTCCCTTGAGGGGGCCATCAAAAGAGTGTCAGAGATTACACAAGTATCAGAAAGAAACTTCAACCATCTACCCATTGTCTTTTCATTGAGTAATGATTCTGATAAATGGCAACATAATTTTAAGGACAGATGCTCCACAGGAGACATGGAAGGCTACAGTATTTTATGAAGCAACACTCACTTCTTAACAGTGTCAATACAATGCTCAGGGACATCCATTTCTGCATTTGTTCTGGGTTAAATATCACTCTGAACAGTAAGACTTTGGACACTGCAGCATTTGGATGAGAAAATTTAGGTGATTAAGTTTATGAAGTTCACACAAAATATTTCTGTTGAAAGCTTTCAATGGAGACAAAAGCTAGACTGATTGTGAAAAAACTAGAATTGATGGAGCAGCTTCAAGTCCAACCTGGGCTGGTGACAGTTTGCAGGTTATTCCTAATTACTGACTGCTGCACATTATGTCCTCCAGGTGAACTGGTGGTCTGGGTCTGGGTACTGAAACACCTCCAAAATACCATATAAAAAACCAGCCCTGCCTCTACCCATGCTTGCGATTAAGAGCTGTGTTTTCTATGCATGGCCACCTCAAGCAGACCACTCAAGATTCCTATGGAATCTTCTTGAAAGCAGCTGCTCTCACCTGGAACACAGGACTAGCACAGGAAGCAAAGGTGGCACAATCTGACCATATGTGACCACACACTTTATTCTGCTATCTAAGGCTACCACAGCACCTTTCCCTTGCACTTACAGCAGTAAATTGAGAATTGTTTTAAAGGTCTAAATGCTATAGTATGGCATATGAATATGAATGAGCTGGCAAGTATGGCGAGATTAGCATTTATTTCGCTTAAGTGAACAACAGGATGAATTACAAGGAATGAGGCCACCCTTCATGGAAATTTATGACTAGCACCTTCTTATTTTGTAATCCTCTTGTAATGAGAACCTTCTCATTACTGTACCATTCCTCACTTGTAATATATGTTTACAGTAGGACCAGCGCCGCTCCTACGAACTCAGGAGGGTTTTGCCAGTGAAACCACAACTGGTCCATTCTGTTCTGAGAGCAAAACCCTATCTGTATCATCTAACATCACCCAACAAACATCCTCTGCTTGCTTTTGCCCTTCCCTCTCTCACATAAAAATCCAGGGAACCGCCCCAGAAACAGCAGGTACAGCTGAACCTTTTGGGAGTAAGTCTACTTATTCATCCTGAAGAACCTCATCTATTTATGTGGACTAAATTCACGAGATAACTATTCTAAATGGGATAAAAACTTGTCCCTTTGTGCATTTAAATCACAAACATTTCTTGAGTGGCTGGTCTTTAGTGATCTATAACTGACCAGCCACAGAACTTGAGCAAAGATCAGGGACGAACCTTCAGCAACCTGGATGCACCCACAGCATGTGTGTACCTGGTGTCCTACCCAGACAAAGAACTCTTTTGTGATGGGAACAGGGGTGAGGTTGATGGTTTAGTTGTGGAGCAGCCATGTGTAAGCTATTAGGGCTCTGAGGTCCTTCCCTGCATCGGGATGCACGCACTACCATACACTAGTCCATAATGCACTGCTTATGCAACGTGTAAAATTGTGTTCTTTGGCAGCAAGGAAAAGGTCTGCAGCAAACTGCAGGGGCCCAATTAATATAATTATAGTTTATTTTTAGTAGTGTAGACTTTGTTCATTAGTTACTTATTTGACATAAATTAAATTTCACGTGATGTTCTGCAATTCTCTGTTCAATTATGGAGTTAATTTAAGACTAGATTTCTAAATTAAAGTGAAATCAAGATTAAAACAAGGTTTTATTATTTACATGATCGATACTGCAACTTAAAAATTATTTAAATAAAATAAAGGAAAAAAAAAGCTGCAGAACTGCAAAAGCTATTTTATAGCAATACACTGAACAAGACCATAATTTCCCCATGGGGCTAATTTACTATCCCCTGTTAAAATGTTCTTGAGCCTGATCCAAAAGCCACTGAAGTGAAAGGGAGCTCTCTGTTGACTTCAATGGCCTTTGCATCAGGCCCAGGGTGAGTGACAGCACACAGAATTTCAGGGCATGCTTTCTGTACAATGCAAGCGCCAAAAAACCATCCTTACTTTAGGAAGGACTGGAAGTCTTCACATACTGCTTCACAGCCCGGCCATTTGCATACGCCGTGTCCGTACAGCGGGTGGCTGTGTGAGTGCTCCTCGTGGGGTAAACTGCAGGGGAGAAAGAGAACAGAGAACAAGTGCTGTAAACTGAAGGTACTCTAACAATTCATCCTCACAAAGACTCCTAAAGAACAGCGACCGCCAGATCCTGAAGCATCCCCAACATCTCACGGTACCCGCCTGATTCTTGCCCATGGTTTTTCAAAACAGAATTAAATACCATTTGCAGTGTGAAACGTGTCATTCTTGCTTAGCTATCCTCCTACATTTCATTCATTAATTAAGAGGTTTGTAAAGAATTTAAATTAACACGGACGGGGGAGAAATCATTTGACAGACCTGCTTAATATCCTGCTTGATATTTTGCTAAAAAATTTATGAACATTGCATATTTACAACTCAACTTCATCGAGAAGTCATCTCCATACAGCAGTGTCCCATTACACCACAACACAGCCAGACCTGAGGCTTTCCTCATGGCTACAGAAAGGAAAAGCATCAAATTTGCAGCCTTGGCTTTCCCACCATGTTATTTATTTACTGCGTTGGGGTTTTTTCTGGTTGTTTTTTATTCTTCTTCTTACATGCTGTTTCACTGCACAAATACAACCCCCTTACATCCCCAAGTAAGAAGATTTGAGATGTATTTTCAAACGCAAAATTCACCATAACGGAGAGGGGGGCATGCAATCGAAGGATTCCTCAGCACGAGGGGTTAGTGGGGGCTATTAACCTTGCCTAAGATTGGGCAGGAACGTCACAGAGCCTCCTAACTACTGAACCCAGGGTTAAAGCAAAAAATTCATATGAGCACTAAGGGGTTAATCCTTCAGCGGGATTCCAATCAATACGTAATGATTTGGCTGCACTGATCCAAGTCATGAGACTCTTTGATCCAGGCCATGTGGTGCTCAGGGAAATGTATCTGTTGCACTCACTGATGAACCATATTCTAAAATATCTTCTTTATTCGACTTCTGCATGGAAACTTCCTAAGGAAAGGAATTATTTTTTGCAACAATCTCCATAACCTTAGATGACTTTAAAATCAAAATGTCAAAACAATATTGAAATCTCTATTTTATGCTCACACACGTATGTATTTTTCATGGCAAATCTTTTTGCTACAGTATTCCTGTGCTGTATTATGGACTTCAAACATACACAAAGGATATGAACACATACCAGCATCTAGGTGTGGCTTTTATGACTTACTTCATCCTGGATTACAGGTAACGTTATGGATAAATGCCTACTTTTTGTCATTTACTTTACACACACCTGGAAATGATGCTTATTCTCCTTCTGTAGTATTATCTGTCTGTGCACTCTGACAAAATTGTGCTCCTGTATTATTTCAGATGCCCTACGTAGCCAGATCCCTGTAAATACACTCCTGAGATGTCATCCCAAACACAAACGACTTGGAAGAGAAATTCCTGCCCAGATGATGCCACTTTTGACTTTAAGCTCAATGAGAATCTGAAGATTACTGAAGGTGATTTTAAAAATTATTTTACATTGAAAAAATAATTTTAAAAGTACTGACTAGAAAAGGTATTATGAGTTTTACATGAATCTAATTAATTATTTCATTAATATATTTTTTTGTCTGTTTACAAATAGTCCTTCAAGCATAAATATATCTATATGCAAGGTAATTTCCTAAAAAAGATAACAGTAGGTGAAGAGCCTTACAAAGGCCTTTTCTATATACAAATACTAGACTGGTTTAACTGAATTAGTCTTTTAAAAATGTTCAAGTGAGGAGAATCTCTGTAAAGTTTTAAGAAGAACTAAGGAACCGATGCATTATTTGCAAGGAAATTTTAAAAATGCTAAACCACACATTTCCTCAGCTAAGGAAGAGGCAGAATGGCTGAAGAACACCATGCACCCAAGCCAAAGAGGCATATGGTCAAACATCCTCTATATACATCTGAAAATTCAAAAAATAATGGGGTTTATCATCTGTTTCTATACCTGGATACAGCAAAGGGTGAGACAGGAGGCTTTCATGTTAACACTCCATTAAAGTCCATAAAGACTACATATGAGAGTTATGATTTCAGTGTGTTTGGAAGAACAAAAAAAAGAAAAAAAAAAGAAAGAAGCAGTAAAGCAGTGTATGAATCTGCCCAGTGCATGTTACCTACACACTGGGACTTGTGATGGCCAAGTAAGGAGTCAGTCCCCCATGGGGTTTAAGCACTGTAAATCTCATTATAATATCAACAGGAGTCACATGGCTTAAACCCCCAGCAGGGATTTTTAAAGTTTCTCTGTAAGAGCCTAAAGGCCATGGCCAAGTCAACGGAAAGAGCCCTACCGAGATTTGTATTTATTTTTTAAATCCAAGTGCAAATCTCTTTTCTTTCCAGGGAACTTGCACAAGACAAGACAAACTATGCAGGACGTGACACCCTGGTATTGTGTCCAAAGAAAATGATGGAATGACCAAGACAATATCAAACTCTAAATGATGCTCAGGATGTCAAAGGCTCGTGTTGTCAATAACCATAAAGGCTGGTGCTGACTGTAAATGGGAACTTAAAAGGTCACTTTGCTAACACGATGCTACGGGTAACACGCTTAACACCTACGCAGAGCTTCCAGTGCCATTCAACCAAGAAGAGGAACTACTTCAACTTACCAAAAATAAGACATTTCAGAGAGAAAAAACCCCTCAGTCCTGAAAGACAAACGCCAGCCCTCTCTGCAGGCACTGTGCCATTCTGAAGGCAGCAACTCCCATCCTGCTCAGGGGGGGTTTCAGCCATGCCTTTCGGTGACCTTTATGTGTCAGTATCAGATTACTGCTATTTTATCCATCCCACTTTTGAAGATATTATAGATTGCCACTTCTTCCCTGATAGAGCCTGAAGAAGCACCTCAAAACAAAACAAAGAGCGGGTTTATACAGAGGCGGATGTAACGCACGAAGGATACAGCCAGTGGAAATGAATGGAGAACTCTGTTGAACTGATCTAAGCACTCACTTTCTTTGGGCAAATAGAGGTGGAAAAAGAAGATTTTAATCCTGTACATAAATAAACAGCTTTGTGAGCACGATGCAAACCCATAATCTGAAATTGTTCATTGATATTTTGCCTGCACGCAAGCACAGCTTCTGTAATCTGGATGCATCCTAGGTCTCGCTGCCGGAGACAGACTTTTAGAAGATCTGAGCATTGGCAAGCAGAAGCAAGTTTTAGGTCTGTTTGATTTCTAATGACACATTAGAGTAGGTGTTTGTTTCTGTCACTCTCTCCTTCCCAGGAATGCATATTCATGGTTGGGTACTGGTGATGCAATAGCAGTTAGTGGAAATTATTTTATAACAAGACATAATTTTCAAAGTACTGAAGGAATAAATGACGTAAATTCAAGACAACATGGGGTTTCTTTCTCTTTGTAAGGTACTTGCATAAAAAGTAGTTAATACAATAGAATTACATCCAAATAATGCAATAGTGATGCATTATTACATTGAACTACAGCAAAGAACACTCTGGCAAGTGAAATGTCTTGCATAAGTCACTTATTAATGGCATAAAAGAGAATAACAAAATCTATATATGAGACTGAAAACTGTGTAAGTGTCCACTTATTTTCTGCTGCTTCCAGCTCTATTTCCAGTACAGAGGGGAAGGGAAAAGGGTCAGGCACTCCCACAACTCGTCTGGGCTGGATAGAGGAGAGGAAATTAACCTCTTCCTTCTTCCCCCTACATTGCCCCATAACCCCAATGATCTCCAGAGGGTCTGGTAGCAACTTCACCTCCCATTCCTACAGGGATGGCTGTACTTGCACGGCCCACTCCTGCCAGCCACTCACCTTTTGGAACACACCTGCTGTGCTACAGCACCCAGGAAGAACCACACTCTGGGACACAACAGCACAGGAGACAGAGACACCAGAGATAGCTAAGTGCTGATGGAGAGTAAATATGACACCCCAAAGTGAGATGGGTATGCTGGGTATTGGGGAAAGCAGTGACCAAAACCCCAGCATGAAAGCTCCCTGTGTTCCTTAAATGGTTTCATTCAACCCCCCACTTATTAACCACGAGAAACTGGGTACTGTGTTTGTATACCCACTGGCTAAGAAGTCATAGGTAGATATAAAATCCAGCTAAGCAGAAGCCTCAGTGTGTCTGTGCTTCTGCCGCACAGTGGACCATATTTTAAATATTCATGATGCTGACATACTTCATAATTCCACTCTCTTTCTTCCACATCTGTTTGGGCCAATGATCTTTGCCAAAATACTGGGGGAAGTCAGTGATGTAGAGAAGCATCCTTGACTTTCTATTGCATTTATGAAGCATCTGCTCACGTTCTAACAGAGCTCAGAACATGCCTGAGCCACCTGCACGCTGAAAAATCAATACCACGTCTCCTGCTTTCCTCCTGCAAGGAGCTGGAGTACAGCACCCTCAGAAAGTGCAGAACTGCCTTGTTAATTTTACTTTATTCCTCAGGGTCATTGGGAAGTGACCTCATCTTTGCCAGCTGCCATGAAACTGATACCTGTGTACAGCCCAGGCAGGAGCATGGGGCTCTGTCTCACACCACATTCCCCCGCTCTCTGATTTAAATGGCACAGCCATTGAGGCAGAATGCCACAATTTTGGTCCTGTACAGGAGAAGGAGACACACACCTGGGAAGCAACACGGCTCTCCCAGAGTTGTGACTGCCTGGTGAGCTCTAAAGCTCATCAGAAGGCACTGAAAGAGTAAGGCTGCCGAAAAAGTCACAATTTTCTGAGTCAGAAACACTCACTGTAACTGATTTTAAAATGAAACGGAAGAAGTAATGATTAAATCATTGTACAAACTGTGCTCAAGTGCAAGTTCCTGCCTTCATGAGAGAATCAACCAAACACAGATGCAAAAATGTGTTTTGCAGTGAAGTTCCACCGGTGAAAATCCCTTCAAATTCTTAGTAAGGTGGCACAGCACCTCTTTCCTCTCTAAACTGTGAACTAAAAATACCGCCAACCAATAACTGAAAAAACCCAAAAAAACAACTTCTAGATACTCATGCTCCTGTCCAAGCCTCAGGAACAGCCCAGGAAGCAGATATGTGATCTAAACAGGGGGCTTGTCTGGGCAGGGTGATGCCTCCCCATCACTGGATAAAGCTTAACAGAAGGTCATGAGCCTGCAGGAGAGCTGGAATTTGATGGAAGTGGTCAGTGACAGCTCTTTCTACAACTGGCTTGCAAATTTTTGGATGCTTTTTAGAGGAGCACTTCTCCTCTCCCTACTTTAGTCCACGTCCAGACCTAGGACTAGAAGCAGCTCATGTTTTACATCAAGCCCTATTGGAAGTAACAAGAGGTTATATTACATTTTAAATGACTACACCAATTTAAGACAAATCAAGTTAAAACTGCAGCTCACAGGCTGAAATCCTCTCTTCTAATTGGTGTGCACTAACTTGTGTACTCCTGTAGCATAAGAAGGGAAACAGTAGTGATGTTGTAACATGAGGCCACCTCTGCATCCCAAATCACTGCTCCCCATTTATCCCTCTTGTGGCACTATTCCCTAAATTCCTGTTCTGCAAGGAGAACACTGGAGAATCGGCAGCAAGACTAAGACAAAATCTGGCTGACATTCCCCTTCCCTTCTACCCCCACTCTCACTGCAAAGAGCAGAACCAGACTGGATAATTATAAGCATCATCTGGTTTTGATCTATCCACTGATGGTTTGGATTATTAATCAACGTTATGACCCTCCAGCACTCTAACACATTCTCCTTCTACTGGCAGCCCCTCTTCTAGTCCTGCAGGGAAACTGCCACAGGGCCTGGACAGTCACTGCCCTACATCCCTTCCTTGGAGAAATTAAATGTATTTCTAGAGCATTTAAAAGAAATGGCCATTGCAAAAAATCCATCACTTATCTCCGGTACAAATTCCACTCCTGCATTTGAATTAACGAGTTTCTCTATGATTTAAAACTCTTATTTTTTTATTTCAACCTTGTGCCTAGGTACTGTGGTGAAAAGTACATCAAATATACCCAGACACACACGATTTGAAACGCTGGATTTTAAATTCCAGCACTGCTAACTAATGAGAACAATTTTTTCCTTCTTCTTCTTTGTAGCATCACTTCATGTACTTACATACCATAATCATATCCTCCTAGAGCCTCTATTTTTCCAGGGTGTAGATCTTTAATTCCCTTTAATCTGTCTTCATAGCCTATTCCCTCCAACTCCTTTATCATCCTAGCTGCTCTCCTCTATATTTGCTCCAGCTTCCCTTTATCCTTTCTGCAAGAGAGTGGCCAATTGTACATCACACTCAATGTGGTTTAACTGGTTCTGCATAAAGTAGAACAGGAGAAAAAAAAAGGACTCGGATGCAACATGCATGTTTATGCCTCCCATGACTGCATTTACCTTTTTGACTAAGACATGGCACAGAGTGTCCCACCTTGATTTCTCAACCCTGATTATGCCTCAGCCATTTCCCACACAGCCGATGCTGAGCAGCTGACGTGTCATGTCAAACCCGCAGTTTGGAATTTTGATTTCCTAGCTGGGCTACTTTCTACTTATCCCTGCTAAATCTCATTTTATTCCTCTCTGAACAGTCTCCTAATTTATTCAGATTAAAACGGATTGATTCAGTATCTTAGTTTAATTAGGAAAAAAAAGTGATCCAACCACTTTCTTGGGTTTTTTGGGGCTGGGGGGATGTTCTGCGGGTTTTTTTTTTCAGTTTGGGGTTTTTTTTTTTTAACACTGACTTTTAGCACAGCAATCCCATCCCTCTAACACACCCATTTCACATGGCAGAGGGAGGTGGCAATGGCAAAGCTTTGGCCCCAATTCAGCAACCCTTTTAAGAACACACACAAGTATAAAAACACAGGATTAGACCTTGGACTTCACTGAGATGGAGGTGTAAAATTACCAACGAACATACATACTTTGTAAAAAGATCCTGTTTGCCAACCTTATTTTACTGTAATTTATATTCTGTTGTAACATTCGAATTTACAGTAAAAGAAAACACTGAGAAACAAGATCTGTACTTGTTCAACAAAATTATATTCTGTTACATTTAGAGTTGAGGCGAGTCTTCCACTCTTATATAAACCAGTGATACGTCAACAAATATGATTAACAGGGATTATTCACGTCAGTATTTTTCACCCCTGTCCCACAGGCACAACAAAACCTGCGCAGAAGGTGACTGTCACATCACACACAGCCTGGCAGCTCGCTGGGGGGGCCCTGGTCCACACCCCTGCAGCAGCAGCAAAGTGCCCTTGGGGAAATGTTTATAAAAATATAATTAAGATAAATAATGATTCCAAGGGAGAACTACAGCTAGAGCACTCCATTCTCTCTGCCGCATGCTCTCCCCTTGGAAGAATGCCGTTTGAAAAAGCACTAAAAATGCAGAGGACACAAGCCTGCTTCCCCAGGGAAGCGCGCTGAATCATACAGGTAGTGTAAATATCATATGCTGCTGCAGGTGCTAGGCAGTCTATTTGTTTGTGTTTACTAAAAGGCATAACAAATAGTCCCACTAAAACAGAACAACACTTGGCATTGGACTGATAGGTACCAGAGCAGCCACAAATCATATTCATACAGCTAGATCTGAACTGCTGGGCAACACTAGAGCTTCACTCTGCTTTTTGGGAGGGCCCCTGTGCCATGATTTGCCCCTCTCAGAGCACAGAGAAGCTCAACATCCTGTCTGAGCATCCCAGGGAAAACCACGCAACAGTGGGAAAGAAAGCCAGAAAAAGACAAGAAGTACAGACCAGACTTGCATGACATACATGGCCAGCTAACATCGTTTACAGCTTTGCAACTTCTGAGTTAATTCACAGTATAAACAACAAGGAAAATGTTTCTTCCGAGCAAGACTTCCTGTAAACTGTTCATTAGAGCGCGCGGAGCGCAGGGCTGTGCACCTGCTGATTAACCATGCGCTCCAAGAATAAACACAAACCCCAGCCAGCCAGATTGTTCTGGAATTTGCTCTGAGCTGATTTTTCTTCCCCCATGTTATAAATTGGATTCTACAATAAAACAAACAGCAGAACATAGGTTGCTGAGAGTTAAAATCTACTTTTTACACTACATTGACCACAGCACCCACAGGCACAGCTACAATGTCTTTCTATGAATGGGACAGATTGCCATATGGATGCAGACACTGAACAAGCTGTACAACTCCTGGCGACAAGTGCCTAGGGGACTGTCCTATATTAGCACCACCTGTGCTGTGGAAATTGTGCTCTGTGTATGAAATGGTATTTAAGGGCCCATCGTGATGTTATTTTTGAGTATACACAAAAAGGAAAATTACAGTTAAAAAGAATTTGTTGGCTAGCGGATCTATTGCTCAGTTCCCGAGATCATCT
The DNA here is from genome assembly GCF_012460135.2 of Molothrus ater. Lineage (NCBI taxonomy): Eukaryota > Metazoa > Chordata > Aves > Passeriformes > Icteridae > Molothrus > Molothrus ater. The sequence goes on from NC_050488.2 coordinate 17,102,624, forward strand.
CCCAAAGGAATAGCTCTCCTCTTTATTCATGCAGCCCAAAATGACAAGCTGTAACACATATTAGCAGTTTCCCTGCCTGGGCTTATACCATCCTTTTAATGACAAGAATCTACTTTACAATATACATATGTTTTCCTGATCACACAGAAGAAATTACAGGCCTCCTACCTTACCACTGCCAGCTATACAGAAAAACACCCCATGGCATTTCACAAACGTTGCTCCAGCAGCAAGCAATGCAATATGAATTTTCCTTGGGCTCCTTCCCCCAACCCTCACTGTGCAGCAGGTAGAACCACAAATCCCGACTACCAAATTTAAATGTGCATCTCGCTACTTTGAAAATACAACCGTGTCTGCCTAACAAAAATAGAGCTCCAGATTAGCACAAGATGTTGAGGGAGCAAGGAGAAGGGAAAAGCAGGGAAGAGAGGTTTGAGCAGTACCTAGCTGCTCTACAAAAAGAGATTTCCCCCTCTCCAAACTGCAAGAAAAAAAAGATGCCAAGAAAAAGTAAAGTAAAACAAATTGAATTAAAGAAAAACAGTTGTAAAGTGAACATTACAACCTGGGAAAAATGATGTCATTTTATTGAGAAACTCTTTTTTTTTCCATTAAACCACAGTGAAATGGATAAAGTTTATACAGCTTAATGGTGGAGTTTTACTTTAAATGCTGCTCAATATCTTAGCAGTACGATATAACATGATATAACAGCTGTCATACTAACTGCTCCATTTTTATTGAACAGCACAGAAAATAGTCACACAAAAGTCACCTAACTCCTCTACTTCTACAGCCCTTTCAAGGGTGTTTCTGTTCTCAGTTTGTGCTATATATGTTAAAAAAATAACAGAGCTCTTTATCAGCTCCCTGCTCAGCTCTTCAGGACAATCAGACCTGACCAAATTCTGAGGAAGGACAACTTGCACATAGAAGGAAATAAAAAGAAACAGAAATCCACAGTGCAGTAAACGAAAACCAGGTCCCTTTTTAAGAGTACTACATAAACACCTCTAATAAAAGAAGAGGACAAATTTTCATTGGACTTTAAGTATTTAGAGAGGAATGTTTTAGTAAAAGTTTAACTGCAAAGTGCATGCAATTAACAGAAAGCCATCAGCTATTTCTCTGGTATGTAAAAATAGCATTAAGCTGTATTAAATGCACGTGTAAGTATCTCAGTTGCAAGAAAAGGGAGGAGATATGCAAAGCACTCAGATATCAAACAATGATCTGTTGGCCAGATGGAGGAATAAAACAATACATATGCTAAAATTTGGAAGAGTTCTGTTAGGCGTCTGCCAAGGCTCACCCAATCTATTTTAAGTGCTTTTTGATACATTAGCTTAGTGTTTGGAGTTGTACAACTGATGGTTATTACACAGGACCAGAGAGAAGTGAAACGCTGGCGTGCAGGAGCTCCCTGATGCTGGGGCAGCTTCCCAAGCATCAAACCCAGCACCCTGCTCCAGCCAGGGGCCACATCAAACATTCACAGGCTGGTTAACTTAGCATCTTTCCTAGGGAAAAGCAAGTATAACAAGCTGCTTTTAGTTCAGTGCAGGAATTCCCTGAGAAGCTGATGAAGGAGCTCCTGGGCAGAGCAAGTGGAATTGTACAACTGATTTAGCACCGCGGCAGACGGTGGGTGCGGGCGACGCACAGGAGGCTCCACACCCGCATCTGAAAAGCACGAACAATAAAAAGTGCCTGATAAGGCTTAAAACTGAAGATTAACAGCCCCAGGTCTGAGTCACAGCCGGTGTTTTTTCAAAGCTGATTACAGAAGAGTGACTCAGAGGGAAGCCTTCAGTAACTGGTGGCATTTCTTTGGCAGGGGAGTGAGTGCCAAGGGATTGGACACTGGGACACTTTGGGCTGTACCTGCACAGAGTAAATGGAGATGGCCAGGCTGGGGACCCTGCTGTCACAGTGTCATCATCACCAACAGCCCAAGCAGCCCCACAGCCATTCCAGGTGCAATGAGAAGGACAGCAGCCATGTGGAAAGCAGGATTGTTTATCAGACACCCAGCTGGGCCATCCAGGCTCAAGTCTCCCACTCCAACCTGGCTCCACAGCAAGGATGGAGGCACCTGAGCTGCTCAGACCATGGGTAAGAGCACAAAGGTCACAATGGGGTTTGAGTACATGGAGCAGCTAAATACCTCCTGGGAGGATAGGGCCCAGGAACACCTATTTCTTAAGGGAGAATGGATCTGAGGCAGCCTAATCCAACACAACTCTGCTGATGGTGAAGAATAATGAACTAAAATCAGCTGTAGGGAGCAACTGAGGGGAGCTGACATGGCTGAGCAGATCTGATGCTGGCACCAGTGCAGAATGAATGCCAGGGACTAAGTGGAGAGGCTGGCCAAGAGAGGATGGGGCCCTGGGAGCATATGGACTGCAGGCTGAACTGTTTCATCCCGAGCATTAATAATGGACCCAAGTCTGTAATTCTTAATTGTGCTGAATCCTAATGCCCTCATCTAAGGGCCTTGGGATTTTGATGGAGGATCAGCTGGCATGGAAGATAACAACAGTAAAGCATGAGGCATTAGGCCTAAGCAGCAGATCAGTGGTCTGCCATTCCATTCCTCACTTCCCTTCAGAGCATTCTCCAGACCCTGTCCTCCTGCCACGCTGGCAAGAAAAAGCAATTTTAAAATCCCCTTATTTATCCCATCTATTTTTCCTATGAGATGGCTGCTTGCTTATGTGGGAGGACAAGACTCAAGTGTATGCGGAGAGGCTATAAAGGCAATGAGGGGAAGAGATGGGACTGCTGGCAGATGGAGAAAGGTCTTTTGGACACGAAGCCTTTAACTGCAACTCTTCACCTTACTCCTGGTAAACAACAGATGCACTTCTTATATTAACAGGTCGGGACCTTCATTAACTCACTTGTTTATGTACAGCCTCCACCATCCTGGCTCTGCTGCAGTCAGTGCAGGATGGTACCAGGGGATGGGACCAGCACAAGGTGTTCAACAGCTCCACTGCACCCCCACACCCAGTTCAAGCCCAAACTGGAGCAATCTCTGCCCACTGCAAAGCACCGATGAATTCTGCCCTGTTCTGGTTTTTAAACCTACCCACATGGGGAATATTCCCAAGCATGCAGGTTTCAGGATGCACACTGTTAATCAGGTTCTACAGTTAGTAGCCACCTGAAGTGACCGGGCACCCCCCTGCTTTGTTTCAGTGCTTTTCTTAAGAAAATAATCAGGTTTCTCCCAAGTAAGATGCAGTGGCACAAGATGGAAAGTGGGTACTGTCCCTGACATTTCTAAGCACAGCAGATGTACTTAACTGGCTCCTGTTATTTATTTATTTACTTGTGTAGAGAAAAACTGCTTGTTACTGAAGAAACCCAAATGCTGATAAGATGATGAGAGGTTTGCATGCTGGTTGATGGTCTCACTTTCCCTTATCCTGAATGAATACAAGTATCTATAACTAAATATTTCCCTTAGGGTACTGATGACTGAGGTATGTTTATTGCATTGAGTGAATTTATATATATAATCAGCACAATAAACATTATTAAATTGTCTGAGTAAAATCAAAGCATGAAACACACAGTCAGTGCTGAATTCTAATGATGCTGAATGCCCATGATTGCATGGGGAAAGGATCTTAACAAGCCTTGATTTGAGCTTTGGCATCCGCCTCACAAATCACACAAAATGTTCCCTCTTTAATAGTGCTGAATATTGATAAATGTCTCTGCACGGCACAACAGGGAAGTTGGTCTCTATTGGCAATCTTTACCAAAGTGTGTTTTTTCCTTCTCTACACTCAAGGGTTTACCCTGAATGATTTAATTATAATTTTCCTTGTGTAAGACAAATTAAAGAGGAGAGTAGGAGTGTCATGCCAAAGCAGATTATTTATCTCCTTAACAGATTGCTGTGCACCAAACCCCAGAGCTGCTGCTGCTGCTACTTACAGAAACTGGGCGAAATGTGGGACAAAAGCATAGATGTAATATACATTTAAAGCCCAAATGAATGAAAGCATTAACCCATTATTTATAGCTGGAATTGTTTCATTCTCAGGGAAGCCATACACACAGAGCATGCAGAAACCAAGTGCAGCACCAGTGTTCCCTGGCCCAGGAGGGAGGGTGCCTCCTGCTTTTGAATGTGTTTTTGCTTTTTGGATGTCCCGAGTGACTCTGGCTGTCTACCTGCTGTTTGCTCTTTAGTCACAAAGGAGAAACTTTGCTGTCACTGGGCCCCAAGGACAGGAGCCCCACAGTGGGCAGTGTCACCAGTGTCACCAGAGCTGTGTCCCTGCAGCCTGTGCAGAACCCCAGTCTGGGCTGGCGGCACGGCGACGCGTGGGCACGCCAGGCAGCCAATGACTACTGCTCCTGCTATTTTAAACCCCTTGTTTATAACCAGAATGTGTTTTTACCCAAGATACAGAGCAGATCTGCTGCTCGCCTGCTGATTCTAACACAGGTGCCTCCTGTCTCGCAGGTCTGGAGCAGCCTGGCAACCTGACCTGTGGGATCAGGAACCCCCTAAACACAGCCTGAACTATCCCAGTGACATGTGCCAGAGATGACAGTGATGATAGTAACTCCCACATAACCAACCTGCCTCCTGCAGCCCACTCCTTCTCAAAAGCCCAAGAGAAAGGGGTTGAAAACAGCTTTACAGCACACCCTAAAAGTTAATGTTACCTGTATATGATTATTTATGGCTGCTGGGCAGTCGTTATGATCCGGCTGTGCTTAACTTTTAGGACACTTACAGATTTTACTATGTGCTTTTTATTGTTGGTTAAATCTAAATAAATAGCTCTTGCTTGTATCAGATCAGAGCTAACATAAGGTTAGCACAGAACGTGCAGGAAGGAGGGGAAGTCCACGAGTCAAAAACCTTCCCTGGCCAGCCCAGGCTGTGACTTATGTGAGGGGAGGTGGAAGGGCTGATTCCCCCCTAGTGAGTCCTTCCCACAGCCTCACCTGACCTGAGCCTGAGCTAGGAACTGCTTCCAAAAGTCTCCTTAGATTTGTTGTCCTGAACCAGATGGGTACAAGAACACACAGGGATTTAACTCTAAGTCCAGCAAACTCATGCTCCCACCAGATCCATGATTTTTCTAGTCCTAACTTTTGCAATCAAAAAAAATTACTAAACCCCTGCTTGTGCCTGTGCTTTCCTTTGCAAGCCCACTAAAATTTCACTTTCTGTGAGCTTTCAAACATACATGTGATGGCAGAGCACTGCAACTCTTCCCTTTCTGCTCACTCCCCACTCTGAAGTCCCTGCCTGTAGATAAATATCCTTTCAGAAAGGAAACCACTGCAAAATATCTCACCAAGAGGAGTTTCTGTGTCACATGAAATCCAGGCAGGCACCAGGGTGCCTGATGAGACTGCAACAAAACCCTTAAGTGCATCAGGAGGCATTCTCCTGCCTGTAGACTCCTGCTCTACTTATGGATAAACATGTAATTCAATCACTGCAGCAAATGGATGGCATAAAGCCTCCATGTACCAAAGAGAGGCAGGACAAAGCAAAGTCTGTAGCCCTCTTATTTGTATTCCTAAATATACTTATTTCATATTTCGATATTTCAGAGAATTCAGCAGATATGCAAGCAAAGTATAAGGCAAGCTTAATAACACAGGTATTGATTCCAGCACTGAGGATTTAGTCTTCTTAACTAAGACAATCTCAGACAATACCATGGCATGTTTATGCCTTCCTAATTAATCTGGAACTTCACTAATAAAAGCATGTGTATCACCTTGTCTGTAGATCCCAACTGCCTCCAGGCCACAATTACAGGACTCAGACACACGGATTTCCAGGTCTGTCCAATACTATACACAGAGAAAATTCTTATTTCAGAACAGATTCCTGTATTTCCATTGCATTTCAAACTGAACTGAATCTGCTTCCTGCCATTAGCACGCAGCATGTGCCTCTATTCAGTGAAAGAAGATCCATCTTGCTGCATGGGATTTTACTTTATATACTCCATAAGAAAAGCATAGATAAAAAATTTATTGAAAAGCCATAAACCCATCCTGTTCGGTTCTACATGCAGCAAAAAGGGAATTAATTGTTTAATAAACATCCAATTTTTTTTTTAGTATCCCATGTAAGTCTTCATGAAAACCACGTCCTTGGCACTTACATGCATTATAAAGATATTCACTGATGTTCCCACACAAGTCTTTGCAATGGGTATATAAAGGATGCCTTACACACAGAGCACTTCTTCCAACAGTGGGTGTGCTCTCCTTTAAAATCTATCTATTTCCAGCAGCACTATTTTCTTAATATCAGAAAGATATAAAAGGTATTTATATAGCTTCCCTATCAATCTACTTTCAGACCACCAGAAATACAAACTCTATGGCTTAAAAATTCCATTATCCTCTTTCTAATGAATGAAAGGAGGACGGAAAGACAAAGCCATCAGTTTCCATAAAATCCAGCTTTCACTAGTGTCTGCTGTAACATTTCTAAATGGGCAAAGGGACTCTCCTGAATGCAAAGGAGCACTGCCCTCCCCACTGCACCCACTCCTCGAGACCCTTCCTCCTCCTCCTCCTCCTCCTCCTCTTCTAGCAGTGACGCCGAGGCTGCAGCCGGCGCTGGCACCCACGGCCCCGGCGCCTGGGCCTGTCTATCTCCCCAGAAGCAAAAGTTACGTTGTTAGACACGCCTCAGTGAAATCTGGGGGTGTAAAGAAACAAACCTGCAATAAAGCATCCTCTGGAATAAAGCAGAGCCCGCGCCGAGAAGCACGTCAACAGACAACCCCTGATTTAAGCCATTTCTTTTAACAATGCAAACCGAGCAAGTATAAATTAACTCACACTTTTAAAAGCCAAACAACACCAGTTAGCTAATTTTATCAGCGGTTAAAAAAAAGGAAAAAAAAAGCCACTTTGTTTTTAGAGAAACCTGGTGAACTCAAGCCTCCCATGTCTTGTGAAAGCAGGGAAAACAGAGTACAAAAAGGCAAATATGTTAGATGAGATAGGCACCAAAATTTGGTAGAAAAATGGGCACTGTACTGACCAATAGATTTTCTTGCTCCCCTCCAGCCTGTAAACCCAAAGCACAACAAGAGCACCACCACCTGTGACGAAAAACTCAAAAAAAACCCCAGCTTCCTCACACTTCCCAATACGCTTATCCAATGCACTTCTAATTAGCTAATTGTGCCCACATTGATCCAATTAACAAGCCATAAAGATCTGAACAAAAGGAGCACATTCTGCCCAGTGGAGACTCTATTCAACCACGCCAACGCCAGACAGAGCGAGATGGGGAGGACAAAACCGAGGCCAAGGCGCTTGGCCACCGCTCCGGAGCGTTTCGCCATCGCTCCCAGATGCTCAGGGTGGTGGAAAACCTGCAGGCACCTACCTCTCCCGTTTAGGAGTGTGGACTGATAGCTGTCCATTAGTTGAGGCGTGTGGGTTGATGATTAAGGAGGTCTTGGAGGGCGCGGAGGAGGAGACGCAGGTGGTGGACAGGTCCAGGCTGCTGTGGTTGTTGCTGGCTGCCTCCTCCGCTGTGTGCGAGCTTGTCACTTCCTTCCAGAGCTGCTGCAGCTCTGTTGGAATCATGCCTGAAACAAACAAATTGGATAATTAAATCAATTAACAGCTAATTCGGCCGTCTTCAAACAGTAATTAAATCAAAGAGTCAGTAAACAAAGCCTAGTGTTAGTTTTGCCTGTGTGTGTTTTTGCGCATGTATTTTTTTTTTTTTTAAATAACTAAATGCTAATACTGCACTGCATGACTCTGTTATGCTCTGGTGTGACACCTGCAATACTCATGGAATGCAAAATCCGGGCTGTGGGGCAGAGAGATCCACACAAGACCACACCTACACCAAATGTCATGTTAAATATTGTGATTTTTTGTAATTTTTACACCAAAGGCCCATTTTCAGAGTCCCTATTGGGCAAAAATTGCCCCCACATCCACAGCAAGCAAAGGTGGCCACTGGCTACTCATTGTTTAGCTAAGAAATTCAATTCCTTTCTTTTTCCACAATTTTTTTGCCCTTTTTTTTTTTTCTTTAGGAAGGTGACTACTTTCAAACCTGTTATTAAAAACAAGGAAGGTCTTAGGAAAAAAAATACTCAGCTTTATTATTATGACAACATGAACCACAACATGACTAATTTTGTGCTTAAGTTTTAAATGATGACAAATAGCTTTGTTATTAAATACAGTTTTTATTAATCACTTTTAGACGTAAATTATGAATTCATATTGTCTTCCTGAAATGCTTTTCAAATTTTAACAGTCAAATTGATTATACTATGATTATTTCATTAACACACCTATCTTTCTCATTAATTTTGGTTTCTCGAACTGCTCACTTAATTGATGGATGTGTCTACCGAAAAACTGTATAACTTTCTATACAAGTAACACTATTATTACTGTCATTTCTTAGATCGATGCTAATGAGCCATTCAAAAGTAAAATGAAAACAGAAAATAAGCTTCAAGAAAAAATAATAATAAAAAATTGTGTTTTTTTAAATGTGCCAAAGTGGACACCAGGGTTAGGGAGACAACATTCAGTAACTAATGCAAGTGAAAACTGCAAACTCCAATGGGCCAAATGGAAGGTGAACCATGTGCTCACGCTGAGATCATGCTTTTGGATAAAGCTTATGTTTGTGACATGATCCAACAAGTCAAGTTTCTCTCACTGCAGACTATTTCAGTGCTCTTTCAGAGAAGGCCATGGGAAAAAATTAGCAGTAGAGACACGTCACTCAAATATTCAGGGAAAAAATAATAATAATAATAATAATAATAAGCCAGTGTCTGTGTGTTTTTAAAGAGGTTTCTCATCAGTGTGCTTCCAACTCATCGTTTGGGTGACTGTTCATTGTTTCACCATGTTGTAGCTCTGGAGCTATCCTAAGGAAACCTGCCATTTTCTGAGTGTACAGCAGCAGCTCTCACAGGCATGTACCTCACCCAACCTAAGGTATTGAAATAAAAAAAATAAGGCAGTATGCATTATATTCATTTGAAACACATAATAAAAAATGCCAAGGTCTAAATTTAATTTATTTTTGTCATTTAGAATACAATGGATAGATAATCATCTCAACGTGATCAGCCAAACATCTTTACTTTGCTAAACTGTTAAAGATTTTAATTATGCTAGCTTTGGAGAGCACTGGTCTAATGAGGCGATAGACTCCAGAGAATCTAAGTGGTTAAGAACTGTGAAATGAGTCTGATAGGATTTTTTTATATTCACCGTGGATCGTTTGCATATCAAAGAGGAGTAAATTATTGCACGACAGACCAATAACCTTCCCCGCCTTTCCCAGAGTAGCATTAACAAAAACAGTTGGTCTCCAGTAACGGGTTCGCTACAAAAAAATGCTGAAATCCTTAAGCATCTGCAATTAATATATATTAGGGAAGAGGCTTCAATTTATACATTAAGTGATCAGATATTCTTAGGACACATCCGTTTCTCTAAAGCCACGTCATTTTCCTTTCATCAGCCCCAAATGCCAATTATATTTTGATGGATTTTGTCCCAAATGAGCATTTAGTTATTAGACATATTCAATTATTACTTGTCCCCTGGAATTAAACCTCTGAGCAAATTAAACAAAGAAAAAGGTCAGTACACAAGCCCATGTCCTGTTTTGCTGTGTGGGGGCTATTATTTTCAAACACCTTGCAAAGTGACAGTGTGGGATGTATTTTTAGCTAACACGCTTGACAGGACTGTCTGTGCACTAACAATTACCTGTGAGCAGGGCTGACCCTTACACACTGTTTACTCAGTTGAAACAATAGTGAATAGACTTGTCTGTTGATGATAACATATTGATATGAGAACATTTGAGCCGACACCTATTTTTATTTTCCAGAATAAGCAAATAGGGAAAGAATAACTGGCCTTTTTTCACTTTTTTTTTTTTAATCTGGATTTCTGCAGCTTTTTAATTAAACACAGGCTATCATCCACTCTCCTCTCCCTGTTCTCCACTTTCCTTTCCTCCTAGTCACTTCTGGATCTACCAAAGACTGAAAATGTTACAGCCACTAAAACAGACACACACATGATATTTATGCCTCTAAAAGTCAAAGTGTTTCATCTAACTTCCCATACAAGTGTAACTCCCATTAGTACTAATAACAACTATACCACAGATGGAAGGAAAAATAAAATATACCCAGTTGTGTGGGGGAGAAAATGCTGGAGGTAGTAAGGATTTTAGGCTGGGTGACATTAATTTAAAGAGCTAACTGTGATGTCATACATGTCTGCATGCAACCCCTTGCCAAAAATTGATTACATCACCTGATTAATAAAATAAAATTAGAAATAGCCTCTCTCCTCCTGCCCTAAATTTAGTTCCTTTAGAATAATTCTGGACTAGCCCGTCGAACTGGGCAGCTGAAAGGTATGCTCATCACTCATCCAGCAAAATGGTTAAATAAAATAATAGAACAAATGGCAAAAGCAAGTCAAATAGATCCATGACCACTCGCAATAAATTATGTAATTTACCATTTAACAGTATCATTTCAGCAGTGAGAGCTAAATTTCAAGTCAGATTCTCAGAACTGCACTGCAATTACCTGGGATCGCTGTAACTTCCTACAGACCAGGAATGGGATTCAGACCTGGAACTGCCAAATCTATGGGAGCAATCAGGCACCCGGATGTCTCAGTCCTATTATTTTCACTCACTGGTGATCTGAAGTGTGATTTGCAGTTTCATTTTGAAGATACTGAGGATCTCACTCTCACAGCTCAGAACACTGCTGAAATGGGGTTTATTTTAAAATTGCTGCTATGTACAGATGTAAAATCTAGATTATAGAAGTGTCTAAATACTAAGCAGAAAAGATTACACAAATATAGCATTAAAGGATGTGCTATTTTGTTTAAGACAATAGGGGAGCACTAAAAACTAAAATGAAACTAAAATACAGATTTAAACAATCTATTAGTTCTGAAAACATAACAAAAATGTCACTTATGAAGTAGCATTCTCTCCTTGGAAACATTTATTACTATTACAGACACTTAAGAATAAAAGCAAAATGTTTTTAACTGAATTCACAGCTACATTTACTAGAGGAATGATTTTATTTCTTTTATACACACATTTACCGTATTTGTCTCAGTCTTGCAAACTGTTCTGGAAACAAAAGGGCATGAGAGATGTAATTTTTTTTTTAAATAAGAAGTGTCCATTACCAATTACTTTAAACTATAGCCCTGGCTCTTCATTGCATTTTTCAGGACAACTAGTCCCTCTTGATTATGAAAGAAAATGTAGGCACAGGTTTAAAAAATGTATGTTGTGGGGACAGTTGACAGATTACTGCTCACGGAACTCAATTTCCCAACCCCAGGTATCACCGGCTCAAAGACAAACAGAGTTGCTCAACCTCTTTGTGTCCTTGTACCTCCATACCCAGGTGACCATGTTCAAGCAAGCAGAAAGTTGATTTAAACCTCATAATGACATCAGTTTTAAGCCATCGTCTCTCTGATAAAAAGGAATAAAATATCGTGCTGGATTGCAACCCGCCTCGAGTCCCTCTTTCCTGCCGGCTCCCGCCGCCCCCAACGCTCACAGCTCATTTCCCTGCCAGAACCAGCCCTCTGTGCTTATGTTTGTGTCCTGTCTGGCGTGCAAGTCAGCACCCCTCAGGTTTTAAATACACTCCTGGGCGAGGACTAATAGTTACACTTCCCTGCTAACCATATCAATCAATGCCACGACGGCTGAATTACCTACTGGTGTCTCCGATGTGTTACCGCACAGATTACACTTCATGCATCACCACATTCATTTCTTTCACATTACACATGAGCGTGTCTTGTCACTGCCCAATTGCCCTCTTTTGGACAGCTTAACTGATGGACTATACAATGAACCTCACTGAGCCAACTTAATGGTATAGGAGCTGTGGGAAAAATTAACAAGGTTGAAGCCTGAGTCCGGTGGGTGTGTGGGAACAGCCCGGGATGCTTCCAACAATAAATCTGAGGCATAATTAATGCACGTTACAACATCTTGCAAGCATAAATGGCATTTCATCTACGTGCCCTTTTTTCCTGGACTCATTTCACACCTTCTCCCCATCACTCTGCATCGATGGTGGCTGACCAGGTACTGCCCCAAGCCTGATCCTGCTGCTCCCAGCTGGGCACCACCTTCCCATGGATCAGCCTCCAACTCCTGCACAGTGCTGATCTACACCAGGCATCCAGTTTTGGGATGCTGGGAAGTTGAACTGAGACTTGGGGAGTCAGGGGTTAGGCCCCCAAAAGTTCAGCCTCTCAACACAGGGCTCAAATACCTTCCTGGGTCTGGTAAAAATAAGCCTAAATAAAGCATGTCAGCCACACAGCAAAGCAGACTCCACTCCCCAGTATGGCCTCTGTTTATCCATGTAAGTTAATATTCACCAGCCACCTCACTCTCCTTTTTTACAGCTATGTACACAGAAAAAAAAGGAGGGTGAAGAACAGAAGCAATTTCGTCTTTTCCCCTCCATTTAAGTGAACAGAACTGAATGTAAATTCGTTGTATGATTTAGAAACTAAGAACAACCCTAAGGCTGCTTTCAAGATCCCAAATCATTCAAGCTGGGCTGACTCAAGCTATAAAGGTGAATGTTCAAATTTATTATGGGGCAAGGGAAGGAGAAGGCAGTATTATTCAGAAATACCAGCATCATGGTTGATGCCATGGCATGCCTGAACCATGCCAACTCCAAACAGTCAACTTTAACCACAGCAGCCAGAGCTCAGGCAAGTCTGTTGAACTGTCCCACGGCTTACAGACAAACCCAGTTTAAAAAGTAAAATAATAAATTTAAGCAAAAAAAAAAAAAGAGAGAATAAAAACCCTTGGTTATAATCACTGTCAAAAGTATTGTGGATTTAAGTAGTGCTTTCAGTGTATCAATGTCTTAAAAAAATAAAATAAATTGGGATTTCAGCAAAGCAGTAACTTCTTGCAGACTGCAGGACTGAATAAAGATGTAGGAGGATCTAATTGTCAATAACACCATTAGAATTAAATGGAGTTAATCCCAATTTGCCTCAGTGTGGAGGAAGGAACAGAAGCACCGAGGCAGTGACACGAAGGCTGTGGAGAGCAGCCCTGTCCCCTCTCCCCGGCAGCCACAGCCAAGGGCACTCAGAGCTCCCAGCCTGCGGGTCAGAGCTGCTCTGTGCCAGCTCATGGCCAGGCTGGGACCAGGAAGGCTCAATCAACACATCTGGGAAAGGAAAAGCTGCTCTCACACACCCTTAGCCATGAAGCCAGCACCAGGAATCAATAAAGACTCCTCCTGTGAAGGATTCCGAGCCCAGATGATCGCGACCGGCAGCTCTGAGTCTGCCAGACCGGCTACAGCTGTGCAAACTGCAAGTGAACTCCAAGCCCTCTGCACCCTGCCAGTCAGAGCAGCCCAGGATTGCAGCACCGCCCTTCTCAAAAAATACCTTCATAACGCCCACCCTGCCCGGCAGAATCCTTCTATGCTTATTATCCTATGAGCTTGTGAGCTCTTTCTGTCCTTCCCCCCACGAGACAATTGTGTGTGAGTGTGCACCCTTGCCCTGGCTCTGCCACCCAAGCCCTTCACCTACCTTGTGCAAGGGGTTGCAAAGGCAGAGTAGGCTGCCCGGGCTGGATCGTCAGCAGCCCCTGACGCTGCAGAGACAGGAGGTGCTGCTGCTGCAACTGCTGCATCTGTAAGAGCTGCTGCTGAAAGGCCAACTGCTGCGTGGCCACTTGCTGCTGCTGGGGCTGGAAAAAAAAACAACAGAAAAATTAAAATGCACACTTGTTAATACAAGAGCAAGGCAGAGCATTCACGGGGCTCCTTGCCTCAACTTGCTTCAATTTCTGATGGCAGTCACTGGGTATCAAGGTCAAGCCAGTGAGCCCACCACCCCTGGCAAAGATCCCAAGGTGTGGTTAGATGCTGGAGCTAACACAGGGCTGCAGATTCCCATTTCCAGTGGTTAGCTTTCACCCAGCCTAAATCCCTGCTACCATCCTATGTATATAGCATTTCTTGGTCCATGTGTTCATGTTTTACCCCAGACATGTCTGCGTTCCAGTGGTGGGTAAAGCAAATGCTGATGAAAATCTTGGGTAATTCTTTGAGGCAAAGAACATGAGAATCACACCCCATGATCACATCACACTTAGATGTAACAAGAAACCCTGCACTGTGCTCTGTTTGCTCATTCAAGGGCTGTCTCAACTATTAAGGCAATTCGACTGGCTTAATTTATGGTATTTTATACTCACTCTCTTCTTCATCCATCAAGCCTCACAATACTTTCTGTTACATTGGAATTATTCTGTGCTGTATTTAAGGCTGCTACTTCTGCACTTTGAAATTTTTAATTATTCTCACTAGAAAGAAGATGGAGTTGCTTTACTCCACAGGGATGTGAACCTTGAACCTTCGAGGTGTAAAAGAACATGTTGCTTTTCTCACTACTGTACCCGGAGAAGCTTTTAACTACTCTGTTTATCACTTCTGACATAAATAAATGAGAAAAAATCAGACCTTTGAAGAAGAAAAACTTCATCTAATATTGTTAATTAGCCATGACAAACGATGAAATAACATTGTAAATCTTTCATAGAAACAGCCACTAGATTTTAATTACACACATTCATAATTTAGCAAACAACATCTTACTTGAATGTGAGTGTTTAATATGTACAGTACTCGAGGCTTCAGAGTCCTTAATTTTGTTCAGTTAAGGAAGCCTCTAGGTTTTGCTTCCATGCTCATCTTGTGTTTTATTTGCTTTGTTCTTTAAAATCCATGAAAGGCTTTGCATTTTGATAAATATCTTTTTATTTATTGTACAATGACAGGAGGAAAACTTTTGTTGTGTAAAACATCAATACATCATGCCAGTGTTTAGCAGTTCCTTGTGCTAGCCAAAAAAAATTAATGTAGATTTCCTTAGTAATTATCTGAGTGATAGAAAGATAATACAGTGCAGTAGTACAATAAATAGAAGGAAATTATCTAATATCCCTAATCTGCTAGGAATCATATCAAGGTGGAGGTCTTATACACATTATGGCTAACAATTATGGAAAGAAAATTAACTCTTACCAAACTGCACACTTTCACAAACAAACTCCAGCCAGATCCCGAGCTTTCTGTCACCTTTCCTTGACACCAAGCCAGAGGATCACTGGCCCCATTCCCTACTGGTGTTACAAAGGGAAAAAGTCCCACCAGAGCTGCTGGAGCACGACTGACAGACACCAACTGTGGGTTTGACCCCCACCTTCTTGTGCCACCATGCCCCATCAATCCTAATACTGCAGCTGACTTAATATCCCCAACTCTGAGAGTCAGCCATTCTATTCACCTTATTTATAAACTCAATTTATCTTACTTCCAAAGAAAACCTTGGACTTCAGGAACACATCTAAACAAATAGGTGTTTGGATATTCTGAAACTCAGAGAGTTTACATTTCTTTGCAACAGCTTGCTCTGACACATCCATTTGTTGCAACTATTTGCAACAGCACCATATGCATGCAGGCCCCAGCAACAGTTGTATTGAGCAAAAGTAATGTTTGCCTCCATAAATATTAATGTTAAAATATATACACTTAATGTATTTATATTAATAGATTTATATTATTAGTACTAGTAGTAAGCTGTGTTTTACCTATTTGCCGTAAGAGTGCAAAGTTAGCACACAGGGTTTTTTTAAAAAACCCCTTTATATCAATTGAATGATGCCCTTTTGGTTGTCTTCTCAGCTATCCTAAGAAAAGCTCTTGAACACACTCTACTTTGAAAAGCCAGGATATAAAAGTATACAAGGCCCATTGTCCAAGAAAGAATTTAAAAGCAAGACACGTTGCCAAACTGCGCTCCCCACCCAGTTACCAAACACAGGATACAAGGCAGTTTGTTTACTTCTCACAATTGAATGCATACAAAAAAGGTCTCGGTGCAGTCCTGTTGTCAGGTCAGTAGTCAGTGTTAAAATGCTGAAATATCCTGATAAAACTTGCATTTTTGATCCCCTCCCTAAAGCTTCTGTCAAAGGTCTGTTTTCCTTTCTTAGGTTACTCCCTACTGCCTAACATAAACTGTCACAGTGCCGGAGGACAAACGGCCCTGCTCGGGAAACAGCGCGCTCCGTCCAGCGCCGCGGCTGCGCCAGACCCTGAGCACCCCCTGCCTCTGGGCAGCCCCGAATTTTCCAGGGGAGAGCAGGAACAGGGCTGAGATCCCTCCCAGCACCTCTGCCCCTCGCTGTCGGGCACTGCTCAGCCTCTGCTACCCCGCGCAGCCCTCGAGTAAAACCCGCAGGAACCTCGCTGGGCTCTGTCTGCTGCTCTGCTCGGGGGTCGGGTCCCGTTCAGCAGCGGGGCTGGGGAGGTTCGTTGTGTTTTCCTTTTTTCACGAGACCACAATAGGACAAGGCACTCACAAAATGACTTGGGGGATGCCGTACATGAATACGCTTGTTCCATCTGTCAAGGTACAAGCTCAGCCCTCGTTAGCACGGCAGCCGCCGGCCCCCACCACGGCACTGCCTGTCAGTTTTCAGTGCCAGAGGGAGGGGGAAGAAATAAAATAATACAAGACCACCTTTTCCATGCTAATTTAGCAAGAATAACCTCCTTAAGCTGGGCTGAACAAACCTGTGGGGTGAAATGCATTGTTGAAATGGATCCCCACTAAAACCATCAGCAAAAATACTCCCCCCCAAACCCCTAGAATAAGCTGGAGAGAGTTAGGTCCTTGTTCTCTTTCCAGCTATCGTGTTAAAATGCTCTTCTTGAAACAGGAAGGAGTCCTTTCTTATTGTTGCTTTCGCTAGTGTAATATCAGAAGTGTGACCACAGTAAATCAGTGTGTTAGATATTGAAATGCCATCACATTGTCTAACTTCCCTTCTTGTCTTTTTTAACACAAAGTATTTTTTTTTCTTTAAGCTCCAAGCCCTCATCTTTGTGTCTGAGATGCTCTCCTGTCTGACAACAGCAATTTAGAAGAGTTAACTTTTATCGTTCATTCTGCTGTGTAACTTTCCCCTTCAAATTTCTTTATCTGCCCTCTGAGCTCATCTGAACTTTCATGTTCTCCCAGCATGTAGGCTTGCATTCAAAACTATGTCTAATAGACCAAATAAGAGGTTAATAAGAAGTGGCAACAGAAAGAAAAAATACAATCCCTGGTAACTGATAAGAATGACAGTGGCAGCCCTTTATTGTTTGTCTTCAAATATAGAGTTAAAGATCTTTAAAAAACTAAATTTTGACGCCTTTGAAAAGAAAGAAGCACAAAATAACAACAGGGGGTTATTGCCTGCCAGCCACAGGGGAGAAGCTCCATAATTCTTATTCTCCCTTTTGAAGGCTGTTAGAAATCTGATTCAAAAAAGCAACAGCAGAAGGAGAAAGCCTCTTGAGGCTATCGCCATTTCCTGTGATCATGCATAATGCGTTTCAAAAGTGGGTTTTTACCAATTCTGTTGATCAATTGCACCTCCTTCATATTCCCTCTTTTTTCTGCTGTGTTTACATCTGATGTGACTCAATGACAAGCGCTGTCTGAGACTGTGAAACAGACCTGTCATGTTGATTTATGGGCGCATCAAACCACGACTTGTCCAAACTGAAGCTCGCAGTTCATTAATTAGAGAGTTGTGACTTTGAAGTCAGCTTTCAGACTGTGGTTTTTAACATTTGGCTTAATTTATATGCTCTTGAATGTGGATCTCTAAGGAAAAAACTGAAATTCCCTTCTTGTCTTTGAACTTCTTTTGACCGCACAATAATCATTTCTTTGTCCAGAGTGATGCCTGCATCCCAGAGTCATTAACGCGCATTGAACTGCCACTGATGAGTAAGCCCTACTGAATTAGAAAAACAGCCAGCAAAACAAAGCTGAGAGCATTCTGCACAGTGATATCTCACAATTACATGCCTTCCCTCCCTGTGCCATTTCCATTTTAATTACTGTTAGTCCTTTAGATTTACATTTTAGACACTTTTTAATCTGTTCCCTTTTTATTATAGTGGCGCCCGTAAGCGCGCTATGGTTAAGGTTGTGTCAGCGTTTCCATTATAAACCCCCCTGTTTTCAGGGGTTTATAACTCAGCTGGAAAAATTCACTCTGGGTTGAAACTTGGCACAGGTGGCATGATTTGCCGAAATTTCAAGGGGAACGGGGAGCAGAAATTGCTGCATGCTTTGAGCAACACCCCTTGTCAGGTGACACAAGCGCAGCCGCTGTCACCGGACATCACCCAGTGTCTCGCGGCAAGAGGCAGCTTTCTAGGATCTACCTAAGCCAGCACTGATGTCAGATTAAACAGGAAAGTCTCAGACTCCTCCACACTTATCAGGTGGGCTCAGCACCTTAAAGTAAATGTAATGCAGGAAAATTAAATCTAAGCACACCAAAACCAATGAAGCTTTGGATGTGACAGGTATTTTGGAAGGAAAGCGTATCTAAAGGACAGGCAGAACTTGCCCTGGCCTGTCCCCTCCAGTTATGGACCACGGCAGCATCAGAGCAAGGTCTCCTGCCACCTCTTCTCCGTGTCACCACTGATGGTGCTCCAATGTGAGGAATGTGCAACCAGAACCTCCCTGACTGGAAAGTGCAAACCCAAACTCAACACCTCTCGGAATTCTGCCTTGTTTAGAGAGGACAGCAGCGATCTGGGCCTGCTGCCTTGCCCCCTCCCCTCTCCACCATGACTAACTCCCCAAAGCACTCTCCCAAGATACAAGTCTAGATGCCTGCTCCAGGACTCATACCAAACAGCAAGGCCTGGTCCTCTGCTATAAAATATGTGGCAGCGAGCAAATGGAAAGCACAGGAAAACACAGGCGAAAACAGGACAATAATTCTAAATCTGAAAGCTGAGGCCCGATAGAGTCAGTTCAGTTGTGCAATCATTTATAAGATGAATGACAGTTTAATAGCCACTAGACAGTCCCCAGGGATCTGTGGTTTGAAAGTAAAATGGGTATTGTCTGTACCTCTTTAGGCTGTTTTCCAGCATGTTGTTGCTGTAAAAGTTGAAGCTGCAACTGTTCCTGTTGTTTCTTATAAAACTCTTGAAGCTGCTGCTACAAAGAAAAGGAAAGATGGTAAGTAACAAAGTGGAGAGCCAATTCAGTGTCCCTTTTGGTGTAACACACAAACTGTGATTTGAAAAATAGCATCCTTTTATCTGTAATGGTCTGACCTTTAGTTTGAAACTCAACAATAAATTCAGTGCACACTGACTATTCTTGGCATTATCGTTTGAAAAGTAATCTCCAAAATGAACTGATGAAAAACATACCATTTTCTACACAAACTAATTAAAATAAGGCAAGGAATGACCTTTGATTGTAACAACAAAGCCAAAATGCCCTTGCTGAGAGAGCCTGGCGGATCTCTGTTGTGAAACACACATGCTTTCTAAATGATAGGGTTTGACTGTATTAAGTGTTGTTCAATACATGCATAGACATCCTGGGAAATACTCTCCTCCTCCCGTTCCCCAGATGTGCTGTGCGCAGGCAGCGCTCCGGCTGCGGGCAGGATGGAGCCTGGGAGCCAGGAGGAGCAGGCAGGGCCGGGCTGGGGGGATGCTGACACCCACCCGGGCTCCCTGAGACCCCGCTGTGCCAAACCCTGTGATAACAGAGCCTCGGGGCTTGTTGGTGGCCAGCTTCCAGCTGAGAAAGGACCACGAGCTGCAAGAAGCACTGACACACAGCCCAGCATATGTTGGCTGAAATCAAACAGGCTTGCAAACCTCTCCACTTCTGTTTCCACAGCCCTTTACGGTTCCAGATGGAAATAACGAGGTCTAAATTGGGAAGTATGGCCCTTCTACCTTGTTTATTCCAATTAGTCAGGGCACACCAAGCCTTCTGAGGGATGCAGGCAAAAGCAACAGGGACATCTGCCGAAGTCCTGACACTTAAATATGCATCTGTATTATTTAGCTGATCTTGGAAACACTCCTAGCACTGCTCTCTGGATTTGTTTCCAGTAGCTATTTCTAGAATTAAAAACAAAAGAGCAGTCGTTGCAGCTCACAGCATGGCTGCTCCAAGGTTCAGACCTGAGATGTGGGCAGCTTCTTTCCCCAAGAGTGTTCCAGGAGGTGAAGCCTCCAGCATCCACAGGGGCCACCTGAGCAGCTGTTAAGGAAACAATTACCTGTTGAAGCATGAGTGCCTGCTGCTGTTGGAGCAGGACTTGGAGTTGCTGGGGAGTTAGCACTTGTTGCTGGAGGATCTGCTGCATTTGCTGGGGAGTGATCACTTGAGGTGTCATCATAGCCACTGACACTGGAACCTGAAGGCCAAGAGGAGACAAAGAGGGTCAGAGCACATCCCCACAGCTCCTCCAGCATCCCCATGCCAGGGGAGCCCAATTCTGGCATCAAGGGGGCTGAAGGTGAGAGTCCTCACAGCCCACCCTGGCCAGCACACAGGTTCTGACCACATCTTCCCGGTGACTAAATTCCCCTTTTGCAAAACACTATTGGATGGAAATTCCTTAAAACAAGTAATATGGTAAAGATTTATTTATTTTTACAAGAAATCATCATCTGGGTCCTTTCCCTCCCAGAAAGCCCTTGCCTCCTGTAGAGAAATCCAACAGCCAAATATCCCACGCTGATGGGATCTAGACCCTATTACGACAGGTTTTTCAGAAAATTGAAGGAAGGCTCAGTGATGTGAATATAACAGCACTAGACTCCTATGCAATTTTTACAGAAAGGCCCTACCACGATGTCTTTACCATTCCATATTCACCCAGCATACAGATGTCTTCAATTCTTTCATATTATGTGAGATACCATTAAAAGCCGCTTTCCATGACATTTCAGTGACAAACAGCTACAGTGATGAACTTGATAGCATTTCATATTTGCAACTGTTAACACGTTTCTGCACGGGCATCTTTGCAAGGAACCTGTACACTGTATCTGAAAGGATGATGTCTTGTTCAGATAAAACACTGACATTAAAATGACAGGCTGTCTTGGCCAAGGTTACACAAATTGTATTCAAGCGGATACCTAATGACAATGCTATGAATTCTGCAAGCTTTCTAGAATGTAATTTAGCTATTCAAAATAATCACTGCACTTGTGTTTAATTTGTAGACTACATGAGAACCATTTTGTCAGTCCCAGTAACGCAAGAAGACTATTTCCCTAGAAACCCACCCCTCTACCCTCCACTCCAAAAAAGGAAAAGAAAAAGAGGGGAAAAAAACAATAGAGGAAAAGACAAAACCCATGTGAGTTTTAACAGTAATATTGAAGCACCTTACTTTTCTATAGTTTTAAATCAAACACATGACAGCACAAAACTAAAAGCAGTAAAGGATATACTTTGCTAAAAAGGATCTCCTGTCATCTCATGTATTACAATAAAAGCTAATAATATGTTTAGCACTTTTTCCGTGCACCACTTTTAAAAAAAATCAGCAGACAATAGCTGATCAGAAGATAAAGGAGTTTAAAAAAAAAAAACCTCCAGTGTAGTGGTAAGCAAGAGAGAAATGCAATATTAATTTTATGTAACATAATGTCTTAATATGCAGTTTATCTTGACTTTTTCACATGATTTGTCCTGTCATTTGCATAGCAAGCTCTCATTCCTAATTTCACAGTCATTATGCACTGATGTCCTGATTTCTCAGCATCACTAATCTTGATGAACTAAAAATGGTTCCTGAAGGTCAGACGCATGTACAGCGCACACCTCCCCGTGTTGTTGTGTACATGTCGTGTGCCAGGGCCAGACACTGCCTCCAAAACATTTGCCTGAGCAGAGCCCAGCATCATCCCATGACATCGCATTAATGCCGACATGGCGAGGTCCTCTGAGCACTCCCCGTGGCACAGCATGCTCCCACATCACTGATGGGGTGGGCAAAAGGAGATTTAATTATGGGACAAACACCTGAAACACCAAAACCAGTGGCCATTCTCTCATGGTGCCGTGTCCCTGTACCTATGGGAAAGCCACCACCCTGCCACGCAGGACCAGCTCTGAGGACACTGAGTCATCAGGATGGGTAATCCCATTAATTCAGAATATCTTAATCCACAGTCTTTTACAAACTTTTCTGGGAGCAGAGAATTATTTAATTAAATCCTGCCATCACTATCTTCACCCCAAAGCGTGACTCACCTTCATTATTCTCATCCCCAGAGAAGTTTACTTTACCCTGGGGTTTGTACTACCTCTTATTGAAGCTGGACCAAGCAAACAGAAGAGGAAGCATGCTTAAGTATGTTTTCTGTGCCCTTCTTGGAAGATAGACAAGACAAATACTCTTCAGTCAGATTTATGACGACAAGCAGGGATGCAGACAGGAATAGGGTGGGGTGCTGTAAACCCTACACATCGGTGATTAATCCAAAGGGCTGCATTCTGCCGTCAGCTGGGCAGGGACAACTCCCATTCACTTCCATGGCCTCTCTGCACGTTTATCTTGGGACAGATCTGGCGATTAGGCCCTATCTTTGAAAACTGGCCATGTACCTTCCAGTAACAAATCTCTTTGCTGCACACTCCTTGCTAGAACAGAAGCACTTAAGCAGAAAGAAAAAAAATAATGCATGTATGTACTGCACACAGTCACAGAGTACAAGTACACGGAGTACGAGTTTGCGTTGGTCCGTTTGACTTCATTTTACCATCTGAAACCACATTTTCACACCACACCTGCTCTTCTAAAGAAGGTGCTGCCTTCCATTTATAAACACAGCTAACAGCCACATTTAGCCACGGCCTGTACTTTAGTTTATCACAAAAGCAACTTACGGAAACCTTGCACAAACAAATCTAAATGAACCAGAAACTATTGTGTTAAAAATTACAACACACATCCCGGACGAGTGTGGGCGCACACATACAGTCTGAGGGACTTTAAATAGTTAAGAATGATGGCCTATATATCCACTCTCTTAACTCCCAACGTCCAACTTTTCCATGTAGCTAGTCCCTGGTAATACTAGGAATCAAAGGGCATGCAGCACCAGCAATAGGCTATTATAGCCCACACTTTATTACCCATTACTACCGAGGTCATTAGCGGTAAGAGTGATTGTACCGGTCTTAACCTATTGATCATTGTAACTACTATCATTTAATCCCGTGTTGAATGTCTGGAAAGCTGCTAAAGGCACACAAGAGAGAGTGCTTTAGTGATGAGAAATATAGCCAAAGCTTGGAAATTACACTTTGATTCATAAAATCTAGCCAGTGGTTTAAAT
The DNA here is from genome assembly GCF_012460135.2 of Molothrus ater. Taxonomy (NCBI): domain Eukaryota; kingdom Metazoa; phylum Chordata; class Aves; order Passeriformes; family Icteridae; genus Molothrus; species Molothrus ater. Next base: position 17,125,948 of record NC_050488.2, read on the forward strand.
CAATAGTATTTAAAACAGTCATGTAAGTTCTTAACTACAGCTCTCTAATATTTATGGGTCCCTTTCTGAGTGTACTCAGTCAAAACTAAACTTTATTTTAGATACTGTGCAATATACTTTACATTATCTTAGATAAAAAATATTTATTTCTGATATTTTGTCTGATAGTAAGTGAAACCTAAACCGAGAGCTATAAATTAATTTTAGATTTCTATCTCTCAGATGTCAACTTAAATGTGTTGCCAAAAAAAATTACAAACCAACTTTAAAAATGACTTAACTGTTTAAGTACATGAAAATGAGCATGTTTTATGAGTTAACAATGAATCACAGAAGGCAGCCTATGAAGAACTAAAATAATTCTGTCTTACTGCCTTCAGGGAGTTGAAGTTCAAATTAAACTACTGGCAGATATATTTAAAGAATGCTAAGTTAGCATGCAGAGAAGAAATCAATCTTTTATTTTTTTCTTTCAAGTTGTTTATTTCTGTTTTGCACTTGAAACATGATTGTTGTTATTGATATGATTAATGAACTACTTTTGGTATTGTTGACTGATAACAATAGGGTGTGGTAGATACCCAGCTGCATGTAAACCTGGCAGCAAAGGTAAAAATACAGCTGCAATTTGGCTTTGGGAGCTGTGCTAGTATGGACCTGCTGACATGCTAATACCATCAACGGCAAAAAATGTCTTTAATACTCACAATTGTCTTCGTTCACTGTTTCTGTTTCTCCCAGGGTTTTGCCTCTGCTCCTCGGCATCCCCCAAAGCCCTCCCAGCCCCACAGTGCCCTCTGAAATCCTCCCATTTCAAGCCCTAAAAACGCCCTATTTTGGCAAGACTGACCAAGGGAAACTTCTACAAACTAGGGCCAAGCTCCCCTTTAACTTCCCCACGAAATTACAGCAGGGATGCATTTGTCACTCCTCCACACAACCCAGACAAGGGTCACGGGGATGAAAATGATTTAGTCCTATTTAATCATCTCCATTCCCTCATTTTTGGTGATATTAATATAATTAAATACTAGCTAAATAATTTCAAGTAGTTTAATCTTGTATGAAGTAAAAAAAAAAAAAGGAAAAAAGAAGAATGCCATTTTCACACCCCGTGCCTCCGATGCTGGATACGGCTGTAGTCCTGTTAACTGTCAGCAGGCATGCATGGAAGATGGGGAGGATTTCCTTAATTCATAAAGAATAACTCTGCCAGAAAATCCTTTTCTCCTGCAATCTATGTTCGAACTTGATTTCAGTCAGCCCTCATACCAGGCACCTTGGATTTCCAACAGGCAATTCTTCGGTTAAAGATTTTGTGATAAAAGTTAAACGGAGCAAAACAGCTGAACACAGAAAAGAACAAGTCGCTGAGGAACAGTTAAAAATACTGAACTACAGTTAAAAATAGCTACGGCCAGACAAAACCAAACAATGAACTTGAGCTGTCCTATTAGCAAGATATTAAATGCAATATATTAAAAATACAAAAAAGAAATTCAGGCAAAACAATGCAAAACAGGAGAAGATAAAGCACTGACACCCTGGCAGCAGAGAGGCACGATGCCACCAGCCAAAGCAGAGCCCAGCAAAGTAAGAAGTGCTGAAGGCAGGCAGGACCTGCTTCCATCCTGAGACTAAAATGCTTCTGACACAGTATTTCATCCTCCAAAACCCCACACCAAACGCCACTGTCGGAATTATTCACGCAGGAACTGCAGTGCTGGTTCATTATGCGAAATGGAATCTCACTTTTAGACTTAGTTCTTTTGCCATAATACAGCACAGCACATTAAGAAAGGTAATGTTTATTATATTAATGTAAAATCAGCTAAGTAGTCTGTCATTAGCATAACTGTGCTCTCTGTAACAATACAACTCCCTATTGTAAGAGGGGAAAAAAACCTCCTTAAAATTAAATTAGCATTTTATTATTATAATTTTGTTTATCGTATTTTATCAGGAGTGAAGATCTCCTTCTGACCCACAGAAAGCAAAACGATGGGCTATGCTGACATTCCCTGGCATGTCAGGATGTCTGCCGTCTCCTGCATTCTCTTCTAGCTGAGGAAAAAAAGGAATATTTTCGTATTTGTTTACAGAATGAAACATCTGATCTTATCTTCCACTTCTCATGCATACCAGGTTTCTCACTAAGTGCCAGGATAATTGTTTCTGCTATAATAAATACCCATTTAATTTGCATAAAAATATAAAGTTTACATAAATTAAATCCTTTCTACATCTAACATTTGTCAAATAGAAACTAAACCAGAACATACACACACACATCCAAATACCCCTTTAAAAAGATGAGTGAGATTTTAAGCTTGAGATTACCATAATAATTTTTCACATTTTAAAAAGTTACCATTTTTGTTTCCATCTCTAGCACGAAGGGAAAAATTATATAACCTGCTGTACATGGTTTGAAACAGTGGTGATTTTATAATGATTCACTTTAAAACTAAAAAAAGAAAAAAAGGAAAAAAAAACCCTGCATTTTTTTCCAGAGTTTAGGAAGGGAAATGTTAGATCAACATATTCTGCCAAAAAAGCCTCAAATAAACCAAAAGCAATCCTGCTTAGAAACATCCAAAATACCCCTAAAGCCCTTGAAAACCATTTGAAACCCTCTCTCCCAAACACCCTTAATATACTGAGAATGATCATGGTGTCAGTCTCCTTACATTTGTGTATTAATTCATACATACATTATGGAGAGCTTAATTAAATAATAAAAGACCATGATTGAACCAGCAACATTTAATATGCCCAGAATTTCATGTGAGTGAAAGGGAAGTGTTATACAGAGGAGATTTTTCTTTTTCTTTTTTCTTAGGGCAGATTTATAGAACTGCAACTCCCAACAGATTTCTAGGAAGGATGAGCCCCCTCTACATCCCTAGTTATTTTTTCCTGCAAGAATCAAATCCATAGCTGCCTGCTCTTCAAACCCAGGGCATTTGAGATGACGTACAGTGTCGTGGCCAGTTGAAAAAAAAAATTAGTGATTCTTGGAAAAAAAAAATCCACCTGGTTAAATCATGCTGTTTATTTCCCACACAAACCAGAGCTCTGCTTAAACACTCGGGTTGGCTTTGCCACTCTGGTTCCAAGTGACGCCTTGGTAACAGTTGTAAACTTTATTTGCTTAAAAATGTGCAGGTTTTCACACCTATGGCAGACACCTACAGCTGAACATCACAGCTAAGCACAACGGTGCAAATTAGATTCTAATGAGAAAACATCAGTTGCTTCTTTGACAATTTTGCCATTCACTGATTTACTTCTAATGAAGACGCACTCCAACCAGCCAGCTCGCCGTGTTAAAGGTCAAAGCACGTTCAAAAAAATGCCTCACAAAATCAAGGCAAATGGGAAACCCGCAAAGAAACCTTCTCATAAAGTGGTGTGGCAATTAGAGTAATTGTGCAAAAAGCCGTCTTCGGTAAAAAGTAAAAGAAATTAAGCTGCCACTACTGTAACAGGTTAGATGAAAATCAAAATTTAATGTATTCTCCCTTGTGTCATCTTGTTTTGTCAAGACATCAAATAGAATTGGAAAGTACAAAATAACAAGCCCTTGAGAAATCACAGAAGCCGACCTTTTTGATGTTGTTGGTTTACCTTGTTCTCAGTTATTTGAACAATGATGTTTCAGATTTAAGGGCAAGATAAAGCTTAAAAATTAAAACCCGTTGTCAGTTTGGGGAGGAGGGGTTGTTGTCCCTCCCAAATAACAGAGCATCTTACCTAATCAATGAAGGCAAATCCGTCCGAAACTAGTGCACAGAACAATTAGCAATTCCACTAATTTGTTCAATATTCAGTCTGGGTTCTATAACATTCATTCAACTTCAATACAGACTACAGATCCTCCTGCTAGCGCAGGAAACCGCACTGGAAAGGTTAAAAAGAAAAAAAAAAAATAGAAGAAAAAAAGGCTGCTGGGGCAGAGATATTTGCCAGTGCTGCTTCTCTCCCAATCTCTACACAGCCACTTCAATCTGCAGATGAGTATATGGTGGATTTTTTTCCCTTTCCTTTTAACTGGAAAGCGAAGCTGAACAAGTAAGCACCTTATAAAAACAAAACAGGACAGAACATTTTAACTGAACTACAGCAAAGTAGTTTCCAGTAATGCAGTTCTGCTTTCAATAAAACAAACAAACTGCTTAAAACCAGCCAAGCCTTTCACCAAACAATAACAAATTTAGCTTATGGTGTCAGGACTTTCCCACAATCTAGTTCTGCAGGTGTTGATAAAACTACCCCTGCTACCACTTTTCCCTAGCAAAGAGGGGAGAAAAACAACACCAGTAAGTTATCCTGCTACTGAGAAACCTTTATAGAAAGTAAATCCAAGTGCTGTGTCCTCCCAGCTCACGTTTGTCTACAGCAGCTCTAAAAGACTACGAAATACAGCGCAGAAAAGCACAGGAGCTTTTGAAACTCCTTAAACTTCTGAATGTAAAAATCCTTCTCCCCTTACCTTTCTTCAGCTGCTGGAGCATGTAATCACAGACACAGAAACCAAGGCATTTTGTACTGAAATAATAATTTCAGGATTTTAAAAACAACTTCATCCTCAAGCAACAAGGGTGCTTGAGCACTGTCAGGTTAAAACGGTGCATAAGAAATCGCTCTGACTGCCCTACCTCGCTTTCAACGCCTAAAAATCCATTTCATCCTTCTCCACACAACTGTTGCAACCCTTTTCTTCTTGCACACAACTAAAACCAACTCCCCTCGTGCAGACATCAGAGCCCACCGTCCATCAGTACAATCATCCATCTGTGACCCCTCTACCGTGGAGTCTGATCATTGTTCACACCCCAGCACCAATTTCAGCGTGGGGTTAAGAGCTACACTTCTAAAACGTGTGCAGGGCTCACTCAGCCCCAGAAGAACGTGAGGCACCCACACCTTCCTCTGAGCACTGAGGTCCCTGCAAGAACAGCGCAGGGATTTTATTTCTTCCCTGTCAATCCCATTGTATTTATGACTTCTCTTTAGTTCAGCTGAGTGACTGGTCAGAGCATGTCTCAGAGCTTTTTTTTTTCTTTTAAAGCAAAAATAACAGTGCTTAGAAAAGGGAGGGCACAATGGCACAGCACAGTAAATTGAATGTTAAACAAGACTCAGAAAAAAAAACAAACCAACTGTAGCAAACAAAAAAAATTTCAAAGCAGCCCTTCCTATCATAAGCTTTCTGATGATTTATGGTTTACCAACTCAGCAAGGTTACGCAACACTGCATGCCTTTAGATGCATTATTTGAGTCAGTTGAGATTTAATTAAGATCACAGCCTCCAAAATCCCTGTCAAATGAAAATTCACAGAAGACAATACACTATATATCCTCATGCAGATAGTCTCCATTCCATGCTCTGGAATAACATAAGTTAATCCTCGTTTCTATGGTGGCAGACAAAAGTTCACTAATTTTGTTTTCTTTTGACACTTGTGTTGTTTTCTGTTTTATGTCATGAGATCATTCCCTTTTGAGAGGGGAGGGGAGCTGATATAGGGGGAGAGGAGGGAGAGCAATATGTCTGAATATGGCAGCAGATGTATTTTGACATTCTCACAGCTCTGCTGTGATGTCATCAAGTTTTCATATAATTAACCCCTGCCAGTAAGAGCATCCTTTTATGACATCTGTCCATTGGGAAGAGGAGGAAGGAGTCAGGGAAAAAAGCACAAAAAGTCTTGCTCTCACACTAAAACCAAAATCAAACAATATTAAATTAAGGCTACAAAACAGCATTTACATCTTCCTTCTGTATCAGTGACTGGCTTTCCCCAATTCATTATCTGCCCCAAGTACCTCCTCACCTCCGAGGTGCTCTGAAACCACAAGCCACGGACGCCCAGCTCATTCCCAGCGCCTTCTCCTCCTGTCGGTCCTGGTGCAGGAGAACCCCTTCACTGTATAATCCAGTTCCTCTATTTGCTAAGCATGAGCACATTAAATAAAACAATATTTCTTACAGAGAACTTGCTAGAACTTTACCTCATTCCACTGTATTCCTATTTGCATTATCTTAATATCTGCTTGCTTATCTCATGGTTTAGAAATGACAGGTGCTAGCGGTCTTTTGTTTGACAGGCCACTACACAAATAACTGTCTTGCCTGAAAGGGCTAATGCACTACTAATGAACAATAAATCAACTTTGATTATAAAGTGTCAGACCAATCAGTTTGCAGTTCAGCTCTATCACAGTCTAGGCCAAGGCAGCTACTCTGTTCAGGCAGGACTCGGGTTTCATCTCTGCAGCCTTATCAATGAAATTTTTTGGACGTAGCCACAGGAGATCACTGAAAGCCCTCTGACAGCAGATTTTCCGCTGGCTGCGAGGAGAGGACAGAGCCTGCTTTTAGAGACTTCCTAGGCTGCTACTACAATAAATATACAATCAACAAAAGCCATTTCTTTACCAGACAGAAGCACACTCTAATGACATACGCACATGTGCACATGTGCTGTAGCCGTGACTTTTAGAAGCAAACAGAAATGCCTTTCAACTTGGTGTAAAAGATGTGCGAGATGCCTGAAAGCTCTGCACATTAAACACACTTACGAGGGGTTCTATCTGGTAAAAAATAATTTAGCAGGCAGGGTGCTTACAGCTCCGGGGGGAGAGGAGGGTAAAGAGCCTCCTCGCCTACTACAGCTACTGCACATGCACAAGGCATTCCAGGATTGGGCCCGGGAGCATCAGGCATGAGAATCAGCTACGATCAGAGTAAAAGAAAAGATTTTTAACTTTTAAGTTTATTTATAAAAACGCAAACTAGCATACGCAAGTCACTTTTTATTAGAAATAAACTTCAGCGATTTATTGTAGTTCACAACTCAACACTCACTGCTAGAATAAATCCAACCGTTTGGTTTTCATAAACAGATCTTGGTCACCCTGAATGATTCACACTTCCTGCCACCAAACTTGTTTTTATTTAAAAATATGAAATGGTAACGTGTCGAACGCCGGCACACGCACAGACAGGACAGTGTCGCGTTACCGAGGGGCTTTTCCCTGCCACCAGCACAAGGACAAATCACAACTCTCACCGCCTTCGGAAACAAGCTGGCCTTGAAGGAGTTAATCGCAGAGAGGAAGAGTGTATATGCACTTTGCTCTAAACTTACCACCCACTTCCTAAGGGTTCCCTCCTCCCCGCCACCACCACCCTCGAAATTTCAGCTCACTCGCACTGCAACGCTGACACCGAGCCCGGCTGCGCCGAGATCCCGTTACATCCATTTCGCCGGGGTTCACAGCACCAGTCAATGTCAAAAACAAAGCTCACTCACTTAATTTCCCCCTGGTAAATTGACTAGCGAATCCATTCAGCGATCCCGGTTCCTGACATTTAAACCTGACACTGTGTTTTATCCGGCTCCGTGCACTTTCCCTCTTTCCTCGCTCTTCTTCCCAACTCCAGCGCTGCGGCACAGCCCGCCCGACTACGCGCACCCGCGACTGTCACGACAGGCGCCAGGCGACACGCTCCGCTCATCACTTCTAAAAAACCCCGGCGAGTAGCGGGGCGCACACGCCGTCCCTCCCTACCTCCCTCCCTCCTCCTCCTCCTCCTCCCGCGGAGGAGCCGGGACCTCGCGGCTCCTCCAGGCCGCCGCGGCTCTTTCCGCCACTTTGCGCGGGCCTCCCGCCCCCGATCCCCCCGCGGGGCACCCACCTGGGCGGCGGCGGGCGGCGTGCGGCGCGCCGGGCCATGGAGCGGGCTGGCGGAGCGGCGGGCGCGGAGCGGTGCGGAGCCTCCGCGGGCGCGGGCGGAGTGCGGGGCGCGCTGCTCGCGGGCTGCCGCCGCCGCGCCGCCACCCGCGCGGCCCCGCCCTGCGCCGCCGCGCACACCCCGCCCCGGAACGGGGCGCCCCGCGGGCCGCCCCCGCCCCCCGCCCGGGCACCGCCGGCTGGACACCCCCCCCGGACCCCGGGGCGGGGGAAAGCGCCGGCACAGCGCGCTCGCTGCGCCCCGGGCGAGAGCCTCCCTGCCCGCCCCGCAACTTTCCCGTCTCCCGCGGAAAGTGGCTGTCGCTCTCCCGCTGTCTGCCCGACAGCTCTGCCGCACAACCCCGGGATTTCGGTATCGGAAAATAGAACGGAGAATAATAAAGAAACAAGCACAAGGTGCTTCTGACCGGAGTTTGCACCAAAGCGGGGTAGAGCTCCCGGCCTGCGGCGGAAGGGGAGCATCTCCCCCTTCTTCCCTCGGCCGCGCCTGGGGACCAGCGGTACCCGAGTCCCCCTGCCAGCCCTGCCCGGGGACATCCACGGCCACACGCATCTAAGGCAGCCGAGCCTCGACCTCCGTGCGCCCCAAAGCCGCTGTGTTTGGGTCTGGGGCACCTCTCAAACGTGCGGTACGCCTCACTCAGAATAAGCTTCACAAACTCAGGCGGGCGAGCTCCAAGTAATGCTTGTCCAGACGAAACCCAAACTCGATCCCCTGTTTGTGCGCTCTCTAACCCAGGGGTTGCCACAGACCTGGTGCCCTGTTTTCCCTTCCCCAAAAAGCTCCCATCCATAGCATATGCTGAGTTGTATCCCACAGAAATCATCGAGTCCAACTACTTCATCTCAGGCAGCAGTATTTGGTAAAACCTCTCCCCCCTATTTCAATTACAGTTTTTTTACCTTTTCACATAGTTTCTGAAGACAAAATTGATGCAGAGAGTAACTCCTCGGTTACTTCACGTGCAAGAACAAGAGCAGACAGAGGCTGCCCTCCACCATTCCCAGCAGAACCTCCCGTTATTTGCACGAGTCGGGGCTGTCAGACAATAGCCCCATTAGTGATGCTGCTGAAGAACCTCACAAGAAGCAAAGACAAAGGACCCAATTTACTGACAACTTGTGATCTGATGTTAAATGGGATGCGATACGGATTGCTTTCCACCCTAAAGTGTTTTCGTGTCAGATAACAAATTTATTAATGGGATTTTTTTCAGGTCACAAAAATGTGACCCCACCCTCTTATGAATATTTAATAAGGGACTAAGGGCATCTTTTGCAAGACCCTAAATCTGCCAGAAACAGCCTACATGAATCAGAAAGTGCCTGCCTCTTAAAGGGGCACGGACGCCCTGAGCAGGTCAGCACAGACAGGGCATGGGAACAGCCAGGACTTCTCCGTGTTATATCTGTGCAGAGTTGAGCACACACGTACACACACAGCCCCCGACACACCGGGAGCTCAGCAATAACATAAACCATAAAGCATGCAACACGCTAGTAATAATTATCACCTGTGCTTAAGAGAAACCCTTCCTGTCCTGGACTTCAAAGTAATCTCGAGGAACTTGGATTGCTTTGGGAAATACACAACAGAATACACAGACTTAAACTTTTCAACAGTTCTCTTGTGGACCACCTCCTCCTTCCTGCTGTATTTCTAAGAGAGTTGCTGTGGCAGCGTTCCCAGCAGCCCCGACGGCAAAGGAGCAGCGTTTGGAAGGCTCTGAGTGTTAACACACCCTGACCAACTCTGCAGCCAAAATGAGCAGGGGGCTGCATGCCCAGGCAGTCTCTGCAGATCATCAGGGGATGCTCTACAGATCCTAGCTGGGAAATCTTTTGATCCATCTTGTTTTCCTCAGCAGAAACTTCTCACCCAGACAAGCCTCAATCCTATTCTCACATCATCAATTCTTACTTTCCAGTATCTCCATATCCAGGCACACAGCTCAATCCAAGGCCAGTGCCCTCCTTCTGCCCTGGTCACCAGCTCATCACACACCTGTGAGCCAAGCTCTGCATTACTCTATTTATAAAAAAAGGGGATTCTATGAAGCCTATCACTTTGCTCAAGACATTTCTCTTCTTTCCAGGGGCAAAGAAAAAGTGTAATGTGTCAATGCAAGCCCAAAGCTGTGAGAGCTTCATGTGAAGCAAAAGCAGTGCTGGCTCTGGCACTGACAATTCTCCTGAGTCTTGGTCAAGCCACCTAGGAATTTTGGTGGCTCTAGATATTTTTTAAAGTCTCTGATGTTGAGGATGCCTCTTCCTCTGAGAGCTCAGTCTGCAGTGTTTCTGGCCTGGCTTTGCAGTGGCCTGCACCATTTCAAGGCAGTCAATGGCCCCAACATCTCTGCCTCCTCATCTGCATAATGGGGATAATATGACTTGTTTCAGGATCTTCTATAGACCAGTATTTGCAAAACACTTTGAAAATTGAAAGGTGCTGTCTAAGCACTGAGTGCTGGCCACAGAACCTGCAAGCCATATTTTTAAAGCGTTTTATACCCTTTCATATAAAAGCTTCATACCTGCAAGCTCAGCCAACATCTGCTCTGGGCTAAAAACTTCAGCCTTAGTAACAGAGATGGTAGCACTTATTAAGCAAGGTCACCATGAAATATAATGCATTTCTAAGCCAGCAAAATATTTTAAAAGACCAAGAAGAACCATAAACTCCCACTTTAATTCCATTCAATTACAAAGAGTCATCACAGACAGAGACCATCAGACAGGGATATTCAAAACAGAACACATAAAGTAATACATTAAAAATAACTGGGAGAGAGCGTGGCAGACTAGATGGCTATTTGGCACTGTGTGCCCATGGGATCTGATCCATATTAGGTGGTGGTATCTTTTACCTAGGTGAAAGAAAATTATCACTGGATACTAAGCTCTAAGGTCCAAGTGAGAGGAATAGATCATGAATTACAACAAGTATAGTGGAATAAATGATTTTCCTGTGCCATTATTTTACATGTACACTTTATTCACAGACTTTTGCAGGTACCTATCCATGCAGAGACCTCAGACTTGCCTACAGAAAAGCCTCAGCTGCCTGCAGGGCAGGGAAGAAAAAAAGAAAAGACATCCACAAAGTGCAATCTTCTCCAACCAGAGTCAACCTGCCCCAAATGAGTCAATTTTATGTCTAGTTCTAATATGAGGCAATTTCTACCTAAAACAGCAATACATCTGCACTTAGTCCTTGAGATGTTCTCCTGAGCAGGCACGGCCAAACAGGTCCCACTTTGCACTCTGGCAGCTGGTAGTGGGCCAAATCCTGTGCCCTGCTTCCCAAACAGAAATTTGGGAGTAATTCAGCTGGATTTAGGTGCCTGTGCTTCTGTGGCACAGAAGAGCCCACCCGCCCAGCGGGGCCAGGCCAAGCCTGGCAAGGGCAAGTGCCAAACCAGGCTGCTCAGCCCTCGGACTGCAGCCATGGGCTGCTGAAAAACCAAACTGCTGTTTGCAGTTCTGAGGGAAAGAGGCCATCTCGGATATTATTCCCACTCCTGGATCCCCAGGCCCATTTTTGTGGGGTTAAATCATATTTTCCTGTTTTGAGAATGCTTCATTTTCCCTTGCTGCTGTTTGAAAGACCTACAAAAACAAATGGGGAAAACAACTGACTAAACAGGAAACAGTGAAACTTACAACCCACAAAGTGCTGAGAAAAAGGACAAAGTAAACAGTTTTTTGGGTCATTTTTAATAATCTCAGCTAATGCCCTCATGGTAAAATATCTTCAGGCAGAAATGTGATTTTTAGGCTGATGGTGTCTAACAAAACAGAACGCCAAAGCAATTAACATTTCAGTAATCCTTGTGTCTCTGTTACTCTTCTTTTTTTTTTTTGATGTGAAACTGTCATTTTTCTTACTGGCCCTGCAAATTCTGCATGAACAAGGCTCTTTAAATCCTCTCAGTGTTGTACAATGGTTTAAATTTCACTTCATGGCATGCTTTAAATTACCATTCACATCTTCATTTAATGCATCATTTTATAATGCCAGTGTTACTGGTTAATTTATATATACACAGCAGGATGTGTCAACATTCAGGTGAGTTATGAATATGATTGTACAGGAGTTATGGAAGACATTTCAGCAAAATTATGGTTCCCTCTAAACATAAAAATATTAATAATGAATCAAACATCACAGGTAAACAACAAATTTTATATAATTGCTCCTCCCCATGCTTCTAGATAAATAAATAAATAACTATGGCATCATTTTTGCTGTGCATTCATATTTGATTGATCTTAATAAATTGCCATCTCCTTTCCTAATAAACTGTAATCTCTTGTTTCCGCCACAAAGTAAAATTTATTAGCACACTCTTCTACCAGCAGGTCTGCATCACTCACAACACAGTGTGCAAATTGTTCCATGTATGCTTGGGCATTATTCATAATTTATTTTTCTGCCCCAAAGTACACAATATATTGAGAGGTAATCACCACTAACTGTTCTCAGTTACTTTCCTTAATTATGTGAGATGACATTTATGTCACGTACAGTACAGGAAATGCTGCAGTTTCCACTAAAACTCCATTTTTTAATTTTTTTTTTTTTTTTTTTTGCCATGGGTTGAAACACAGTGTTCACACAGAGAAAACCTTCTTAGGACAGGAAAGACTGGGGGTGGTATCGTGGTATCTGGTAGGAGATGGGAACACCTCCACTTGAAAAGAACAAGCCCTGTCTACCAAAATAACCCACTGGGCATGACAACAGCGATGGCTCCGAGAGGAAAAGTAGGTGTTTTGTCGTGATGTTAAAGTTGCCATGGTAAGAAAAAAAACCACAGAATGAAACATCAACAAAACAAATGTCAATCAAACACATTTTTGCCTGTTAAGTATTAACCAGTGAACTCCTGGCCACCCCAGATCATCTCCTGCCCAGTGTCCCAGTGCAGGCAGGCGGGTGGAGGGCTGGAGCCACCCCAGGGTCCCCAGCTGGGTGTTTTGGGCTGGATCACCCCGGTTTGGGGCTGGTGTGGAATGCACTGCTGGAAGCACTGCCCTCTCCTGGTAATCTGCCTCTCTCATCAGGAGACTTAATGCTTCACCTCACTCACAAAGGATCCTCTTTAAAAACCCAGGTCTGCTTCCACAACAACTCAACCTACACACACGAATGTATCACCAGAGATATAAATTACAATAAAACTGATTAACTATGGGTCCCTTTAGGTAGTAACACCTATCAAACCATTGTGCTCACAGTCCAGAAGTGCTGAGTTCTGTATTCTGGTACTCCTGTGAGAACATCCTCTATCACCACTGGGCATTGTCATTTTTCACTCACTCTGTTGGGAACATGTATGAGAGTATTTTCAATGTATTTCAATAAAACACCTTCTTAGCAGTAATGGGCCACTGTTCCCATTTCAGTGGTCCCTAAGGTTTCATGATACAGTTTATTTAGCTGGCTCACAGTTCCAAGTTTTCTTCCAATATTCAAAAGCTATTTTTATTTTTTTTAAAGAAGGCAGCCAAGGGAAAAGCTTTTTCTCTTCTTTAAAAAGCAGAACAGTTAAGTTGATACATGCAACAACAAAACAACCCAAATTATTTCCTAAAGAGGTGTTTAGTCAACAGCCCTCATGTTAGATAGGAGTGCACAGAAAAGCTGTGACACTGCTGGTGCTACACAGGGATGGACTCTGGAAGCAGCACTGGGATCTCTGCTCCTGCTAGAAAAAGCACAGTGACTCTAGGAATCAAATGCATATGGAAAAAGAGCTTTTTAGGAAGCAGGGCTTGGTGAGGACATGTCCTCGTGATCACCACCCTGTGATGCTACAGAGTGTGCTTCTCCTCCTCCTCCTCCTCCTCGCTGTCTCTGGGTCAGCAGCAGCCCCTCACTAAGCCCAGCAGGACAGGGAACGGGAGGGGAGGAGGAGGTGTTGCTGTTTTGGGAAATCAAGGCTGCAGGGCAGGAGAAGCCCCAGCCTCAGCACAGCCATCCCCTGGCCTTTGGCCACGGCAGTGATTTTGACGGTGCCCATCTGGTTTCACAGGGGCGAGACACCGGCAGCCGCGCTGGCTAAGCAAACAGCCCGGCCACAGGACTTTGCTCCCGATCCCTTGGGCTCATCCCACCGGCTCAGAGGCCTTTGTGCATCGCTAAGCAGGGCTCACTGCGTACTCTGGGCTTTTCCTTTGTACTTCACTCCAGCCCTTCATAGCGCAGTGCCACCATCTATCCCTTCATTCCGAATAAACTGGCCCAAACTCAAGGACAAGGCTCTCCCTCCTGCTTCCCTTCTCCAGGCAAATGCAGCTCCTGTCTGTGAGCAAGGGTTATGATCCATCAACATTTCCTATCCAAATCCAGCTGCTGCTTATTCTGATCCTTTCCCCTCCCCTGAGCCACAAGAAAAGAGAGGATGCTGAGAGGCAGCAGGTCTTAGAGCTGGAGAGGATGTGGTGTGGCAGCCAGGACCTGCTCCTTTGCTGCACCCATCATGGCAAAAGATAAACAAGTAAATAAAATAATTTTTCTGTGGTCCCTTAAAGACAAAAAAAAATGGCTTCCCGTAGCAAGACAGATCCCTCAAACGAGTCTAAAGATTTTGGGTTGGAAAAGCACAAACTCACTGCGAAGTGTGTAACAGGAGAGGAATACTACAAAAATTGATCTCTGGAAGGAGACAAAAATTCTCTGCCCTCAAACTCATCAGCTTCTGGGGTGGAGGGTGGCAGCAACTTCACCAACACACAGAGCCCTGAAGGAATTCAGGACACCTGAGGCACCAAATCCTTCACTCGACTGAAATTGCAGGGTGATTAAGCAGAGAGAATGTAACTATCCAAACTGTAATTTGGCCAGCACAATGGATTTAACACCCCTATTCTTGGGAGGAAAAAAAAAAAAGTACTGTATTTGAAGTTCAAAATCTAATTAACTATTTGAGAAAAAGAATTCTGTTTTTAAAAGAAAATTCCTAACAATATAAAGAGAATTAGTGCCAAAGTTTTTGAAGAACTGCATAAAATGGTATGAAAAACGTATGATATTGTAATAATAGGAATGACTGGATTTGCTCAAATGTTCCTTATACCTTATAATACAAGAATAAAATACAGTGTAAATCCTTCTATCTACGTAAGTTCCCTGTACAGAAAAATCTCTCCTTTAATAGGTTTACACCTTTAACATGTATTAGTTTGGAAAAGTCCTAGGGTATAATTGCACATCTTGGCTTGGCATATTAATAGCTGTTCCCTTCATTTACTGATTTCTTTTACTGGTCAATTTGCTGTTTTACTACATTGCTCTTACAGCTTGGCTTCCCCCCTGTGCTGGGAAGGGCAGAGGGGCCGAGCTGGCCACGGGCTGTGTGTGCTGCCTTGGGGAGGTGGCCTTTGATACCTTGAACCCGGCCATCTGCAGGAATGATGCTCGTCTGGGATGCGGCATTTGCATCCAAGTTTGCCAGCAAGCTGCAGGTCACAGGCAGAAGCAAGCAGAGCTGCCCTCACTTCCAGGAAAATCTGTGCAGAAATACTCTACAGGCCCAGGAGAGAACGAGCCAAGCAGGGCTTGGTGCCACCTTGCTGGTGTCCCTCCAGTGCCCCCCAGAGCAGCTGCTGCTGCCAGGCTCCTGACCCTGCATCCCTCCCCAGGGCATTTCCTCCCAAATCCCCTCTGCCACCTTGCATCCCTCAACTCCTTCCTTGCTCAAGGCTTTTCCTGTTGTTCCAGGTTTTGCTCTCTGCTCCCCTGGAGCTCCAGCCCTATTGCTCCTCCTCACATTCCTCCCCAGGGCTGGAGAGACCTGGAGAGATGCTCACCTGGCACGGGATGCTCTCCTCACTCCATCACACACCTGGGAAAGGACCATTTTCCCTGTGATGGACAAGGGACACACCTAATGATCTGTGCTGCCAGTCTCCACAGGTTGCCTTTGCATCTCTCAGCTCCAGACTCACAGCAAAGTTCACATTTGCTAAGCCTCTGTCCAGTTTCTACAGGTTTTTCGACAGTTTAAGGGTTTTCTTGTGTTATAGTGGAGCCATTCAGTTAATGGCTTCTCAGCACTGCCATTATAAACCAGAACTTTTCAGGTGTTTATTACTCAGCTTTAAAAATTGGCTCTATGCTGAAATTTGGCAAACGAAGTGTCAGCCTAGGAGAAAATTTTATTTTTTGCCAATTTTATACTCTAAAAAAAAAAAAAAAAAATGACCCCACTTTGCCCTCCATAAAAACGCAGCTTTTGCTGCCTCAATGACACTGGTGAAGTAACAAGTCAATATTGTAATAGTGCCAGCAGAACTGAGTGATTTAATGCCTAAAATTGCTTTGAAGGTGAAGAGTGCTATTGAGCTGCTAATTATTAACCATTATTACTGATCCTGCCGCACAACAAAGATGCAAACAGAAAACAGAGGGAATATGAGACATCACTGAGAAAACAAGGCAGGATGGGAATGAGGGTCCAGTGCTGAACACAGAGGAGCTGCAAAACAAGAGTCAGGAGTCTTGGCAGGGTGGGATCCTCCAGCCAGTGCAAGAAGAATGAACTGATATGGAAATATTATTTTTCGTTTTCCAGGACAGTATTTCAAACACAAATAAAATACAAGTGACACAGTGTAGCTTGCTCCATGCCAAAGCTAGCAACGGTGTGGGATCAAAATCAGCTCTAAACCAAGCTGAACTGAGGTCAGTAGGAACCTCATATTGCTCAGCTGAAGCCAAGAGAAACTTTGCCATTTTATCCAACATGTAGAAGACAGAGCCCCGAAGGTGCTGAGGACAGGTGACCTCGCCTTAGCTGCCCAGCAGTCAGATATCCACACAAAAATGGGCTGGGAATTTCAAAGATCCCAAAAGACTTACATCCTCCAAATTTTCAGGATTCTTTCAAATCCTGTGTGCACAGGAATAGCAGCATTTGAATCACACACCCCAAAATCTGACCTAGGTTGATCCGACTTGGCTGTGTGGAGGGAAATGTAAGCGATCTTCACTCTGAACGTGTCCAGCCACTCACTCCACTGTGCCACCTTCTGAGGGGACTGTGGTTCCGTAGCAGAAAGGTGACAGACAGGGTATTTGTGCTCTGAGGGAAGGGTGAGGAGCAGGAGTTGAGTGAGGCCAGGGCACGCTGCCATTTGGAATGTGCTGTACCAAAGCAGCCATGAAAAGTCACCGGGGCTGCTTTCAAACACAGTAAAAAAGAAAAAAAAAACCAACCAATTTATCTTTCTGGAAACTTTCTGCTTGTCTAAGTGGCAGCTATTTAAATACAATTAACAAGCAAATGATTTTAAAATTACAATACATTTAGTAAGGCAGCATCACAAACAATTTGCATCTCATTAAAGTGTTTGAAGCTGCAGAATCAACCTCCCAAAAGGGCTGCACATCAAGTGGGAAACACAGCCACAGTCAACAGCTTCTGCACTGTCCCGTGACACTGGACACACAGTGGGAGGACAGCAGAGGGGGGGCTCAGAGTCCAGCTGAGCCCCTGGCTGGGCCACCCCCGTGGGGAGTTCTGGCCACGTCTCTCAGCACAAGGACAGATGCCACAAGCCACAGCCTTGCTGGAAGTGGGTGTAAAACGAGGAAGGAAGGAAGGAAGAGGGTGTGTGTGTCTGCGTGTGTGCATGTGGGATGGGCACTTTTTAATATACATTCATGAACAAAGAGTTTAAAGAGATTTCAAGCTACTTACTCAGCTATATATGTAATTAAAAGTTTATAGATTACCCCGCCACAACCTTCTGAGATGACTGCCAGGTTTGGACACACATTAATTCCCAGGAACCTCCTGCAGAACAATCCCATACTGATGCATACAGCAGGAAAAGCCTCAAAGAAGTAACAGTTTTAAATTCTTCCAATTCACTTCCAACTGTGATTTACTGTGGTGGCTCCATTTAACCCAGAGGATTCAGGAGCACTTCCCAGACCACAGACCATCTCCCCTCGTGCCTTTGGCTTCCTTTAGAAAGTCAGGCTGATGTCCTGCTGGATCCATCCTAGGATACAGGTTTTGCTAAGCACAACTCCCAAATGGGTACCTGTGGGGGCCAGGGCTGCTGGTTTTGCTGTCAGTGCAGCTCCTGCCATACAAGACCCTTCTGTTCTAGCCCATGGAGAGAAGTGACCTGGTAGGAGGCTGGTGGGAAACTATTGCTGATGGGTGGAAAGGAATATACACAAGATCTCTACAGGTGATGCATGAACTAATTCCTAGATGAATGAGGAATGCAGCTAAACAGCCTTAATTTCACTTATCAGAAGATTTGAAGGTGAGGATGTCCACAGGAGAGGATGTTGCTGAGTAAGTCACTTCTCACAATCACTCTCAAAGCTGACACTGCCAGCACTGACCTACACTCCAACCAGACCTTTAATCCAAAAGCTTGCTCCAAAGCACTGCACAAACCGAAAAGGCACAAACAATACCTTCCCTAGAGTTCAGCCCAAGTTCTGAAACCACCTTTCACTTGCTGAGCCTCTGACTCCACGGGCTGTGGGGCTGCACACGACAACTGCTGAACGCTGCACAGCACAGTTACACACAGCGCTGGCAGGGCACAGCGAGACAAGAGTTTACAATTGAATCTGCAGAGGAAATTCGGGTAAGTTGAATTATCCATCTGGAAGCTGGCCAAGGGCTGGGACTACTCCCAGAAGAAGCGACGGGTTTTGCTCATCCTTTGAGAAAGGCAGCACCTCTGAGCTGCCCGTGGCTCTCGCTCGCTGCTCCTGCAGGAGCAGGGCCAGCACATCCTCTGTGCTCCTCCTGGCAGGGAGGCTTTCCTGGCATCCAGGGATCTTGTCCTGCTGCTGAGAGACCCATCAGTGGTGACAAGGTCACTGATACCCTGCAGTGCCTCTGCAAGGGGTGTGGCAGCTCGAGCCTGGGATGCCCAATAAAAAGTGAGATGGAAAAAGGAACTAGTAACAAAAACTACAGGTAAAAGCAAACCAGTCATCATCAGGTGCATTCACTGCTCTGGGCACTGCACACCAGAGAAGCTGCAGAGCCCTTTGGGTGGTTCTCAGGTCTCTCCATCCCTGGTGTCGTCACAACCAGCGTGTGTCACCCCAAAACTTCCTGCCTAGAGATGCCACCAACTATTGACACAGGCCTTGTGTGTGCTTCTTTTTCAGACCTGTGGTTTTGTCGTTCGTCAAAACAGGATACTATTTAAATGTACAAAGCTACGATTTAAACAAAGGTGAAATAGTTACTGCTGTTTTAGCAACCAGACATCAGGCTCTGCTCAAGCACACACGTTTTTTTTGTTTTTAAAAGCCCTCAGTCCGCTTTGCCAGCACGCTCTCCCTGCAAACCTGGATGCGAAGACAAGTGTCTAAGCAAAACAACACTCACTTTCTATGAATTACTGAACATGTGTAATTCATTTATCTGTAATATTGTGCTAAACTCAGCTCCAATTAAACAAACGAAAACACCTGCTTAGCACACATAGATCTTTCCATACCTCAGGGGAAGACACATCAGTGTGCTCTGTAGTACAATCTGGCTCAGAAGCCTACACTAACAATGCAAATCTGGGATTTTTCTTTTTTTTTCTGAAATGCACATAGGCAAGGAGATAAAAAAAAATCAGATGGAGATTTTGGGGATGGAGTATTTGTGTTTGGTATTTTTATCTCTAGCACGTGCAGTTCTGTGATATTTAAGTGCTCACTGGGGGCTTCTCATGGGCAGCTGCACCTGAGGGCATGCAGCACTCCAGGGAAAAAAGTGGGATAATGAAAACTTTAAAACACACTTAACTGGCCCCAGATATTATGATACTGTAAAACTACCAAAGAGACCTCGTGTTGACAAATTTATTGAGCTGGGGAGAAGAAGAAGTTTCCTTTTCTTGCTTAGCTTCTGGACCACAGGCATCCAGCAGCTCCATGGGACTTCCCTGTTGTCCCCCCACATTAGGGGGTCAGAAACAAAAAGTGACACACAGCGAAAATCACAGTGACACACTGAACAGGGACACCCCAACACGGGGGCTGAGACCACCCCTGGCACCCCAGGTGTCCCAGCAGCAGAATTGTGACACAGCCTCACCTGACACACGTTTTGGACCAACAGAGGGTTTCCCTTTGGGATGCCTTGGCAAGAGGGGTGCCGCGGTTGGTTTGGGAGCAGCTGCCATCAGCAGAGCCGGCAGCCTGCCAGATCCCCTACACTTAACTCATTTCCTATTCTTTACTCACTGCCTGCAGACAATGGGCTGTCAATCAGATCCCCACCAGAACATTTACAATTATCTTCCCTCTCCCGCACCTCAGCATGGCCCCAGGAGCGGCTCCATCCCAAACTGTTCACACACGAGCCATTTTCAACTCTTCTGTCACCAAAACTGCCCTGACTCCAGAGGCGGGTTAGGAAATTGAATTTCCTCGTGTTTTCAAATAAAAGTACTGCAGTGGCAAAGCACAGAAGCAAAAGAGCAGGCTTCCTACAGGTGTGAGGCAAAAGCAACAAGGAATGGAAAACCTGCCCCAGTAATTATTACAGCATTCTGGGCAAGGACAAAGGCTGTTTACTGCCTTTTTTTTTTCCCCCTCTTTTTTTAAAGCAAAATCAAAGTTACAAACTGAAAGAGTTTTTAAAAATTATTCTTGTTTTGTTTTTCTTCCCCTTTTTTTATTTAGGACAGGGTGGTCCTCTCTGCTCACTCCTGCAGAATTAGCAACAAACCACCACCACAATTGTGCAGCTGGCCTTGTGACCATTGCTGAGTTCTCCCAGAAGAAATTGGTTTGTTTTTCCTCTGGGTAGACACAGCTGAGTGAAGGACTCAAAATGAGCACACTTTCCAAGTAAAAAATAACAGTGATGCAAGTCATAACCATACCTTCCCTTGTAGTGGCAGTTGCTGACAACGTGATTTAAAAATATCTGAACTATGTTCTGCATGATGTTAATGCTCCTATTCCAGAGAGAAATCCCCAATACCTTCGGGGCACTTTCCAAACACTGAAGCCTGAGAAACTGTCCAGGATGGGCCCACTCCTAAGAGCACTGAAATCATTGCCATTGCTAAATTAGGAGAAAATCCGTACAGTCATCATTCACTGCACTGTGACTTCACTGATTTTCTGCTCCACTGTCTGCTCAAGGGTCAGCATGGTTAACAGCGAGGAGATATTCCCTCTCCTATTAATTGATCTGGACAGACATCTTTGATGGCTGTCAAACAGAAAGGTAACTAGTGACATCATGGCTTTTTTTTTTTCCCCCTTTTACTTTTTAACGCTTGCACAGAAAATTTCTACGACCTTCTCTGATGAAAAATAACCTGTGTGATATTTCCCCTCTCCTTTAAAATGTTTATCCTGCTCCGAATCTGCAAAGTGTGATATCATCAAGGAAGGTCAAGCTTCACAGGAGCTAATGGCTCTTGCTCCCACCACTTTGAAAAGACGAACAATAGTCCCTCAAGTGCTGCTGCCAGTGGCACAGCAGCAATTCACCATGGAGGGTGAGAAATCTGAAATTAAAATAAACTGCTTAAAACTTGCAGATAGAGAGGGGGGATGCAGGAGAGAGAATAAAACGGGACAATCTCTGAACCCAATCAACAAAGCGCTCATTGTTCCAGTTTAAGGCAAGTAACACAGCAATAAATATTGAGCCAAGGAAGTTAACCTGTATCCACAGCCTTTGAATAAACACCAAAGCTGAAAGTAAAATCCATGCCAGGCCTTTGGCTCTTGCCAACTCGTGCTTTACTCCTTCTTGCTTGGCTTTGTTTTTTACTTTTGGGGATTTTCTTTGCCTTCTCTCCTGTTATTCATACCTTCCTGTAGGAACTCCTTATCACACAGCAAAAGGACAAACAGAAGGAACTGCCTGTGCGCAAATAAACTCAGTTGTGTTCTGTAAATCTACCTGGCTGCAGGTAGCTTGGAAGAAAAGGGCTGGGAAATTCGGGGGTTCACAGCCCCTGTGAAGCCAGGGAAGACCCCAGCTCCTTCCCACACCCCTTCTCCCCACGGTGACCTGATGCAATCCTGCAGACCTCTCTAACCATCAAATCCAGCTCAGCGTTTACCCTGCAGGGTAGCACAGGCAGCATGAGGCACCTCTGCAAGACACCGGCACGTTCATCTCTCTTACAGAAGTTTGAGCATTCAGCTCTTGATCTGAGTACAAATAAACGTCCTGGTTAGTTCTCATTTTTCCTCAAGTGGTTTATCCACTCCTGTGCCAACACCTCAGCCAGTAATACAGGTTTTCACAGCAAGTATTAATTCTGGCTTCACTTTTAAATCACATTTTCTTCATTTGAGCATATTATATTCCACAGAACCAGGCGTGAGCATCATGCAAAAGGCATTCTGGTCCACGGTTGTGAATACAGCTGTGTAGGCAGAGGAATATTTGTTTTCCAAGTAATTTGTGCACATTCACAAAATTACAGCTGTCTGCAGTTCTCCCAAAATATCTGTCCTGATGTTTACAAGCCATAAAATATAATCTGCCTTTTCTACAGTTCCAACCAGTAAAATTGGTAATTTATATATTTATATGTACATCATTATTTTTCTTACAGATTGCCTACTCCCCATTACATACTGCCTATGGTTTTTTCCCCAATGAAATATGGGAAATGTTCCACAAGAATTTCTGATTTTTGCCTTTTTCATGACAAGACCCAATTCCTTTCAGTTCTATTCCTACCTGTCTGAATGCACAAAACTAGTCTCTAGGACAGCAAAGTCCTTGGGATAAAATTTTCCAAGCAAATGTGGAAATGTGCACTGCACCTGCTCAACTGACTCTGCTTAAAGTCCAGGAGGCCAACCACAAGTAATTCTTTTGCCCAGAGTTTTGATCGGCAACAAAATGCACAAAACCAAAAAAATAATCATCAGAGAATCACAGAATGGTTTGGGTTGCAAGTTACAAGCCCCCTGCTATGGGCAGAGATACCTTCCACTAGACCAGCTTGCTCCAAACCCCGTCCAACCTGGCCTTGAACACTACCAGGGACTCCTGCTACTGGAGTGACTTTGGTGTAAAACTGATTTAAAAGAAAAATCAGAGGTAGGAAGCTATATCCATCTCAGTGGGATCCCTCAGCTCCAACATACTCAACATACTGGATGGCTGTCACTTAAACCCAGGTCAAATCTGGCCCAAGATGTTCAACTCAGTGCTACACCCACCCAAGAGGTCCACATGGATGCACTGATGTGTCATAAAAGGCCCAGCATTGAGATAAACCATAGGTTAATAACTTAAATCTGCAACTGCTTAAAAAAATGTCAGACAATGACAGAACTGGCAAGGAAGCACAGCTTTGATAATTTGTACTGCTTTTAACACCCTCAATCCGTGTGCTCTGCTGCATTACGTACTCCATGCGTGCTGGCACATGGCATGAGCTACACAGCTGCAGCATGGATCTCATGGTAGAACACGAAGGAAAAAACTTTCTGAGGGGCCAATGGTACCAAGCTACAGCACCAGTGACCTCGGTGGCATCAGTGACCTCATCAGCTCCAGTACAAGTATCTCTGTCTCCTGGCTCCCCCCTCCAGCACCCATCACTGCCTGAGCTCCTCCCATCATCTTCCTACCCTGCTCCAAAGCAATTTCAAAACTTTTTCAGCTAGACATGCTAAACTCAGGATGTAGATTTTCCAATTAGTCTCTGTTTAAACATCTGTTGGTAGACTGCATTTAACATTAGTTATTTGAGAAAAGTGCAATTTGATTAGGCTGTCTGAAACGGAGCCAAAGTCTGCAAAATAATAGCTCAATTAAATTTTGTTTTGCTTTCATTTGTCTTATACTTTCCTGAGTGTGATACAGTTGCATATAATCAAGTAAACTAATTCCTTTCAAAATGAGATATTTCGGTGTTTTTCCCATCTCCTCTTAAAGTTTATTTAATAATCTATTCCATCTTCTCCATGCTTCATCAAACTTCAGCCTGACACAAAGTACATTTCTTTCTTGTGCCTTCAGTCTACTTTAATTTTCCAGGCTTTCAGTGACTTGAGATTATGCGCCATTAATGTTACACCTTAAATAGATTAGTAATTTATAAAAGGAAGGTTACACATATCAGGCAAATAAAAACATTTCAGCAACACAACAGCCTTTTCTTTGCACACACCTACAAAATATTTTGCCAACCTGACGACACAGCTGTAAAACTGTCAAGCTCCAAAGCCACATCCAAGCAGCATTTCCAATTGTTTCCCTGGGTTTAGTTTCTACTTATTCTGTTATGTTGCACTTGTTGCCCTGAACTTCAATATTAGCTCTAGAGATTTAAATACATGAGGCAAACAGCTGCTCTCCTCCACTCCAGTAAGCCAGATCAAAACGCCTTCTCTTTTTCTCTCCTGCCTCTTTTTTTTCTTTCTCTTTTCTTTTTAAACAAATTGCTGTAAACCAAGTATTTCTGGCAAAGTTGATGATTTCGGGGCAAAATTCTGCTCTGTGCTCATCACTGCAGACTTCTCCAATGCAAACTCCTCTCAGTCAGTGTGTGAGGAACACCAGCACTTCCCCATCCTGACTAAAGAAACCTTACCTTGAGGATTAAAAAATATAAATAAAAAAAGTCACAGCAACTTAGCTGCCATGTAGATGAGTCTATGATTTAAATTAAAACACTAAACATTTAAACTCACACTTCTGTTAAAAAAAAAGCAGCAGCATGTACTGTTTGAGAGAATTATTTTATCTGAAATTTTTGATACACAGTACTTTTCCTTTAGTGCTTTTTAAACATATTTGTTGCAAAGTGTGAACACAAAGGGACAAGCTGAAATAGGTATCTGGCAGGCTCTTCCCAGTGTGTGCTGCCGAAAGCCACAAGTACTACTGCAGTTGTGACAAACCTGTTATTTTGCTGTAGGAAGGCGAGCGACTCCTCCAGCACTCCCTGCCCTGCCACTGGCAGCCCTTCAGAATATTCCTGCAACAAAATAACCTTAAAAACCGAGAGGCATCTCAAGTCCATGGAAGTTCAAAATGGGATATGTCCTATTTAAAATGTAGAGAGCTACTAAATATGACAACCATTTGATGTATGAAAATTATTCACAACCAAAAACAGACAGTCTGGAAATAGCTGGGATGACTTCATTTAGACAGAATTACCCAAATCTGTTTCTAATATACACAGTACACATAATAAATTTTTACAATATGACAAGGAAAACAAACTTAATAAAAGTTCCTGATCTTTTGTTACACAAGCAAGCTATAGCCATGCTATGTTTATAATATTTTGCCCATGATATCACAGCTCAGTAACAAAAGCTAAGCACCACACAAAACAGTTTCTAGGTATGACTTCACCTCATGCCAGCACTGCACCCATCAGCCTGGCAGAACTACCTTCCCCAGCTCACAGCCCGTGCTTGCTGGGTTGATTTTGACTAAGAGTTTCCTTTTCTCCTTCTCCCAGGCTCCCTCTGCCTTGGGAAGCTGTGGATCTCTGTGACGGGAGTTTGTTTTTTTCCAACTACACCAGGACTCATCTGAACGGTAAGAGATTTTTAGCCTGTTTCCTTCACTCCTGGTTATTTGACAAGTGCTTGAAAACCCTGTTATAAACAATCTCTGTAGGAAAACAGATGATGTCTTACGATCACAGAAGGTAATTTTTTCAAGAACCCAACTTTTTGAGCATTTCCCAGATGCACCGCGTCAATCTTCCCGCGTTTGACTATCTCAGCTGGTTTTCCAGCCCGGGCATCGCGCCAGGCGGGCCGGACTGCCCCTCATTGTCACTTCTGTTCGATGGCACTTGCACCCACTGCTGTTATTCCAGGCTTCAGGAAATTTTCTAACCACTGGACAGGCTCCAGCACTGCGCACTAATAAGTTGCAGATTGCAGCACTCTAAGTGTGTGTGTGTGTGTGTGTGTGTGTGTGTGTGTGTGCATGCGTGTGTCAGATCGGGGCCACACTTTGTAGGAGGGGGGAAAAAAACAGTAGTTCAAAAATGCTGCCTACTCAAATTGACAGAAAAGTGACCCCTGCACTTCATCAGAAATTCCTGCAGACTGACAAAATAAAGGAGTTTGCTTTTATCACACACAGTAAGACTCATATGGAAAAATGGAAACACTACATCACTCGACCTTAGGTTGCCCCCTTTTCAACCGCAGATGAATATTATGTATAAAAATTGTAAATCAATTTGAGATGTATTAAAGGAGATTCTCTTTTTCTGTATTAAAGGTAATACCTTTTAATCTCAAGATTTATTTTGTAATGTCAAGTAAATGAGAAAGACTTAATTTCCGTAACTGAATTTTGTTACTCTTAAGTCTCTTCAGCATCTCTGCATGGTGTTCACAGAATTTCCTACCCTTCGCTTTGCATCAGGAAATAATGAGCAAGCGGCACTTACCCAACACTGAGTCACAAATATTTGCCTACATTAACAGAGCATTAAAAGCCATTTTAAACAACTTAAGGAAATTGTGCTAGCCTTTGAACTGTGATTCACTATTAGGAGAAATTAGGAAACTTTTCCTCTTCTAAAGGCAAAAATCAGCTGCCGTAACCTCCTTGTAATATCATTAGGTCCTAGAGCAGATTTTCCTCTTACAGATCCTCACACACAATAGATTTCTTTGCTTAATGAAACTACTTCTGAAATTTTCCTACACTCGGTGTTGGGTACTTTGAAATTTCAATCCTTTCACATCCTTGAACTCTCATCAACATTTTTTTCCAGACTGTGTCAATAAAATTGATTACTTGCAGTTCTGAACTCTGTTCTGCACATGGAAATAAAACAATTTGTTTTAAAGTATTTTCTGAAGAAAGCAGAACTTGGCAATCATATCTCCAAGATCAAAAATAAAAAAGAAGAAAGAGGGACAATCCAACCAAGCGAGCCTTGCCCACGAGAAGCAAAACAAAAAGAAACCTCTCCAGCAAACAAAAGAGAAGCGAGGTCCTGATTTCATGATTTTATCACAGCAGAAACGCAGGCTCAATCCCTGACATCCCCACATCACCAGGCTCGCTGCTGTCCTCCTGACTGATATATCTCCCTGTCGGATGTGAACGATCTTTTCGGATCATTAATACGTTCATTAATTTGTTATCAATCGCGGCTCGCTGTACTTGCGCCGTGCAGTCGCACACGGACGGACCCCTGGCTCCCCGGCTGTTGAGATGCCTCATACCTACAACCGATCTGTTGCTTTTACAAGTTTAATCTCGGTATTAAGGAGCTGATTGTGGAACCATGTCGCTATAACATCTTCAACCCAGCTGTACATCATATAAACCGCTATAGGAGGGGGCAGTCTCCCATCATTCCTGGCAGCAGCACATACCTTTAACTCCCTAATCTGTAATACTACAAAATACCGCTCTCATTTCTTCCCAAGCACAAGTGGACTACCAGCAAGGGTCCAACAGTGTTATTCCTAATTACCTTTTTTTCACTCTTGATCCTGTGGCGCTCATAATTAGTTACCTGGGGCTGCAATCCAATTTGAAGTGATGACAAGAAAGTGATCCATGAAAAAGTAATAAGTTAAATCCAATTTCAGCCTTCCTCTAATTAAATGCACATGGAACTAATGACTCAAACCCTACCATTTCAGTGATAATGGTAATTAGCGAGGTGGGAGTCACTCTCTTTTTTCAACACTGTAGGTGTAAACCACAAGGTAAAATGGCAGGAGCACTCTTAATTACATGTGTCATTTTGTCAGCAATTTACACATTTCTGACCAGTCAGGAAGGTTTCATTTGTTTTCCCCTTCCCCGAGGTGGGTAAGGCACGTTCAGGCTCTGGCACTGCCTGCCCCACATTCCCACTCCCAACCTGGGCAGAAATCACAGTTTTTACAAACCTGTTCTGTAAATGCTTAATGTCAAAGCAGAAAACCTGCAAGACAATGATACTCAGGATACTCAGGGTGCTCTAACAGCATACAGGGCTGAAAATGAGGCATCCTGGCTTCTACTTTGCCCCTCAGGACTGACTTCTTTCTAGCACTCAGATGCCAAACTCCCAAATATCCCAGCAGAGCTGCACACCTCAACACCACTGATGGCCTGCAGCTCTCCAACCTTGGGAGAGTCACTTAATATCTCTCTGTCAGGGTTTACATGGCTATAAAATGGGAATAATCATGTTTGCTGACAGTACCTCACACTGCCAGCTCTCCAAATATACAGGTATTTTCCTAGAAGCTTCATTTTTTCGAATCATGATATTACAGGATAATCACAGGCTTCTTTTAAGAATAAACACATTTGTCACCTGCTCAGTCTAAAAAACTGAATAGTAAATGCTTTAAAAAATATAAAAAGGCAGAAAAAAAGGCCCATAGGTGTCATGAAATAAAACTCCTTAGTATCAAAATTTTCAAGCTGATCATGTAATTTTGAGGATCTGACTCAGATTTTGTTCTGTTTGTGGGGTGGATGATGTCTGCATTTCACAGACACATTCCAAGAACTGACTAACATTTATAATTGGGTTTAGGGGTGAAAAAAAAAAACAAGAACTAAGTGGTTCTTTGGTAGAACCAGCAAAACTCAACTTTGCTTAATTTCTAAAGTCAGAAACAGATAATGAAAGATTCAAAGACAAACTTCAAACCCTGCAGAAGCAAAATCTTGACCCAAGCTGAGTTGGTGCCAAAATTCCCACTGGCTTGACTGAGGCCAGATTCTGATCAATTTCTGTATTGAAGAGTGAAACAGAGAGATACTCATACAAATAGAATAAAAATTTACTTCTGCTAAATCATCTGCTGAGACAACTTCTCTACCACTTGTTAAATTTACCACTATGTAAAAAAGGTTCCCTGGGTGTAAAACCTGAGACAACATAACTGAGACTTGTGTGCTCCAAGCGAAACGGAGCATACCCTGCCCTTCACCTCTCGGTGTTTATTACGTTGTCAAACTAAAGATTTCTAATTTCATTAAAAAAAAATACTAATTGCCCCCAACATCAAGCTACAGTGAGTTTTTTTCCTCTTGCCCTCTTCTATTTCTCGAGATACTGGAAAGATATATTAAGATAATACAGCATGCAAATTAAATTCTACAAAAGCCCAGCCAAAAGGCTGCTTTAAAAAGCAGCGGTATGCAAAGGCGAGGACAGCTCTGTCCTCTCAGCCTCCCCCAGTCTCACCCTGAGAATTTAAACCAAACCCAAATTCTTTTCTTGGCTGTGACTTAAAGGGGAGATTTATTTTTTTGTTTTGCCAAGTAAAAACAAAAGTTTCCATCCCAGTAATTTCATTATTTTTTCTCTCCAAACACAGGCAGGTTAATGATCAGACAAGAAATCTCATTTAATCACATAAAAAAAGTCAAGTGATGGGTTTGAATTGTGAGATACTGATTTGGAAATCCTAAATTTGTTTTCAGTCCAGTATCCAACTTCCAGCTCAATGCAACACACAACATTTACGTCTTTAAAAAAAATTGTATTTTTAGTATTGCCAAAACACACATGCACTTTTACTTTCTTGGGAGAAAAATGTGTCTCTTGATTTGTTTCCAATCTGTGTGTTCTTGCCAGCAACTAAAATGCTTGAAGAACCAAAATGAATAATCGGTAAGAGCATCGGCAATTAAAGCTGCAAATTTTAATCAATACATCTATTAATACAGATATATTTATCTTGGCCGGGAAAAATGTGCACATTTTCAAAATCCTAAGCATACCTGGTCTGTTAAATTATTTGCTTCACATATTCAAGGAAATCCACTGTCTATGGCAAATATATTATCAAACAGCCTTTAGTCTTTTTTTCACTTCCAGTAATTTTTGTGGAACTGGTATTTTTTATGTTCTTTCCCCAACTGCTGGTTATTAAATCCATTTCTTAACTTTCAATTTTCTTTTGTTTGTGTCATCAGGCTGCGAAACCGGAGGTCACTGCCAAATCTAAACCACGGCAGTGTGCGATAGGCTCAAAATGTGAGTCATCGTGTATTTGGAGATTTGGGGTTTTTCAGCTATCAGCAGAGCACATCTCCAGCCCTGCGTCCAAGTTCTTACACACTGAGTATCTCACGATCTGCTAAAAGCAGATCTTCAGGTAGAGTTGCCAAGATCAAGAGACCCCAAACAGGATTGCAGGAGCCCACTGTCATTTAAACACTACTGAAGACACCATGTCCCAGTGTGGCCACAGGATGCTGGGATATATTTAAATACCTTGGCTATTTAATCAGGGAATAAAGAAGGAACAGAGGAAATTATCCACGAGGTGAGAACAGATTAGCTACACAGTATACACCAGATTAATCTGCGTCTGTTTGTGGTGGTGGGGTGTAGAGGGTGCATTTCCAGCCCCAGGAGTGGCCCCTCCTCCTGAGGCAGGCAGGGCCATGGAGCATTTCAGTGGGAGAAGCAGCAGCCCAGGCAGACAGCATCCCTCCCTGTTCCATGCAAAGCTCCCCAGCACTCGTGCTGGGCGCTGCTCACCAGTGCCCTCGCCAAGCACAGCAGGGATGAGCGACGCCTATGGTGTTCTTGTTATACATGAAGCCTGTTTGTCACAAAAAAAACAAGGTGACTGCTAACTGCTGTGGCTATTAAATGAGATATCTATTTTTGTAAGTGAAGCCCAAAGATACCTTGTTCATTATTTAAACAAACTTATGAAAAACGGGCACGTTTCCCCCACCCTTGATACTTATTCTATGTACTGTCAGCAATAGGTATCACCTCGTCAGCATGGCCCCATTTGACCTGAGGGGGTGTGGGTGCTTGTGTGGGTGCAATTTTACTGAAAAATTCTACCCTCAGCAGCACCATCTCCTTTCAGCAACAGATTTTCATTACAGGGATGCACTTGGGGGTGTTACATCCAAGAGGACTTCCAGTATGTTTCAGACTGCAAAAGCACCAGGAGTGAGAAGGGGAAAAAGAAAAAAAAGACTGGGCAGTCATTTGAATCAGTGAGTGACAGGCTGGGCCAGCTCTCTGTATACATTAATAAATTAGAATTTTAATTGTGTCTCTGACTGCAGGAGCTGCTCCAGTACTTTAATACGTACCAACAATTGGCTATGTTATGGAATCCACGATGTGGCCTTCACTGTTGACCTCTGCAACACAATTCCCAGTCTGACTACGGAAACTGTTTGGTTTGATCCTTTCAACTTATTTGAATCCTGACAAATAAGCTCACAGCTGAAAGGTCAACACAGTCATATTTCATCCTCTGGAGCTATTCTTAAGACATCTGCACAACAAAGCACTTCTTTTAGTACCTGACACTGGACCTAGCCAGCACAATCTCTCATTAAAAATGTCCCCAGTGGAAGAGTCTATTAAAAGGCATATGGATCAGCTATGGATTTACCAAATAAAATATTTTTGAAAGCATTAATGTAACGCTTTGGATTATGGCTCTTGACGCCGCCAATAAAACGTATATTTGCCCAATGACAAAATGCTTCATACTTTCCAAAAGAATAATAGCCCGGCTGTAAAGCACGAGGTGTTGTCCAGCAGCCGGAGCACAGGGGTGGGAGCCAGGAACTCATGAATCTTAATCCTACCTCTAAACCCAATTCCCTCTGTGATCCTAAGTGAGTTGCTTAACCCGCATCCCTCAGTTTCCCAGTCCAGAACTGGGATAATGCTACTTACTTATCAGACTTTCCTTCTGGGGATGTTTTGGAGATTAGTATTTGCAAAATGCTTTGAAGATGAAATCACTACACCAAAGCTCGGCATTGTCCAGGCTGGGCCAAGGGCTGCAGTTAACAGCTATTCCTCACTCAGGCAAAACTCCCCTTCAACTCCCCATCAGCTTTATTTGGGTAAGAACCTCAGAATCAGGCCCTCTCACTTTACTGTCAAGGCCTCTAGCGATGTTGGCTTTACCTTCCATATTCTACTACATATTTAAAGAGCCTAGCATCCGTATTTTTGCAGGAAAATAATCTGAAGCACATATAAAAGGCAAGAGAAGCAGCAATGCTGTCAGGGAGCTCATGGTGATAGTATATCAAACTAAAAAAAAAAAAAGTAGAAAGAGCAAAACAGACATGAGTTTGACAACGTGCTATGACAACAAGAGGGAAAAAAAAAAATCCGGAAAGAATTTGGGGCTACAGAGGCTGAAGCATCAGATATAGAAGAGCGAGATAAGATAAATGTCCCAGCTAAAGGGCTTTGTGCAACTGCAGCTGAACTGCTGCATTCAGGACCTTATTATCAAAAATCCACTGACATGCTGCAATTGCAGTAACAAAAGCAATAACCAGCTGCAAACCAGCAAAGTGGTCAAGGGTCTGGAAGTGCTAGTTTATGAAATACATAAAGAACTAGATACATATAATTTGCCAAAACTGGCAAGTACATGTTAGTATCTCAGATGTTTGAGGAGTGCGAACACGAGGCAAGGCAAGGGACTGACTCAGTATTTATACAAGCAGTATTACTTGGAGCAAGAGGATGGAATTAAAGTGGAAAGTTCCTGAGCGTGTGCTTTGTTATGGAAAACTATCTGAAGGAAAATAATAGCAGTCCCACCATCACTTGGGATTTCTAGCACTAGAATAGCAAGGAAAAAAAAAAAGAGAAAAAAAAAAAAGGAACTGTGATACATGACCTAATAGGTCTTTCTTGTCTTTAACTCCCCGTGATTTATCCCACAAGACTAGCAGAATGTACTCCAAAGCCCCATATGTGTGCATACATCTTCTGTTTGGGAATGCTGTATTGGTTTTAGCTCTCTGAATTCATAACAGCACAAAGCCCTCTAATATTTAGATTTTATTTCTGAAGATGTCCATAAATCAGTAGACAATAAAAGGGGGAAAAACACACCGATGATATGATATCCTAGCATTTCCCAATATCCTTGACACAGCAAATCAACGGTTTGAGTGAACACAGACTACAAATGGAACAGCAATCAAACAGAAATGTTAATGCAAATCTCCTATGCACACTGACACAGTAACAAAAGCTATTCCATTTTGTCATGATCCAACCCTACCAGACGCTAATAAAAGTACACGCTCACGATTTGTAAATATGCCGTAGGTGGGACTTCCAAGAGCACCCAGCATCAATCCTGCTGCCACTTAACACCAGCCACAGCCACTCTGTGGACACAGGGAGGAAGCCCCTGAAGGTTCCACCCCAGTATCTGCACAGAAGATGCATTTATTCAGCTTTTACAAGCCCCAGACCCTCACAGAGGTTCACAGGCTCCCCTTACCTGTAGGGCTGGCTGTTTGTCATTCCTCTTCGGAGACTTTAATCCACTAACTTGTTGCTGCTGCTGCTGCTGCTGCTGTTGCTGCTGCTGCTGCTGTTGCAGGAGAAGCTGTCGTGCCACCTGGAGAGCCTGTAGGGAGAAAGAGGTTGGAGAATTGAGTTCAGAGTCAAGAGGGCATGGGGAGCTACACAAGCAGCATAGGGGCAAGGCAACCCCTGGTCACCATTCCACTCCTGATGCACCTCCACTGAGGAAAGCAGTGGCATCCACAAAAATAACACCTTGCAAGCAATGGGGTCGTATCCCACCACTGATTTCCCGTTTTGACTAAGGAGAAAAACAGCAGCAGCTGACGTTTGCCTCCTGGGTGGAAACCTCAAGTAACTGCAGGAATCCTGGTGGTGAGCTCCATGGAGTGGTTGTTGTCCCCCTGAAGCAGCTCACAGCCCTCCTCACTAATGGGCAGTCTCCTTTGCTTTTAGCTTTCAGATGCCTCCTCTCCAGCAGATCAGGTTGTGTTTACAGAAGAGGGCAGTCATATATCACTGTCTGCTCCCTTGAGCCCAGAGAACATCAGGGAAGCTTCTGGAAGGCCACGGTGGGAGAAGGAGGAGAGGCAGCAGCAGGCAGAGCCATGCTGAAGGCTGAGAAAGCTGCAAGGAACTAGAGAGAATACAAAGAAAAGCAGGGACAGCATTTCACCTCACCAAAATCCAGAACTTGGACTTTGATGATCCTTGTGGGTCCCTTCCAGCTCAGGATATTCTATGATCCTATGAAAATCATTGTCAGCTCACGATGGACCAGCTGTGGGGACTCACTGGGAGGGGGCACAGCAGTAAAGGGACAGTGTGACACTGGAGGGGCAAGGGATATGACCCTGAAAGCATGAGCAAGCAGGATGTGGGAATTATTGCAAAATGTCATCCAAAGCAGAGAAGAGTCCCTCAACACTGGAGCCTGCTGCTCTGCAAGGCCCGATTTCTCCATCAGGTGGGGAAAAGAAAGCAAGAGGAGATAAAAGAGGAAAAGATGAGGAGCAAGTCCCTGCCCTGGCTCCCTCCTGGCTCCCCAGCCAGGGGACAGCGAGGATGATCCCTGCAAGACAGACTGTGGCACAGCTGAGACTGTGCTGGCGAGACCCCAGCCTGCTGCTCCCGGAGGATTCACCAGCACCGGACCCGGGCCTCCCTGGTCTCCTTGGAGACGTTCAGTACGTGTGTAGGTGGAAAAGTGGGAAGGCTGAAGACTTCATTAATGTAAAACAAGAAAAATAGTCCCTTTGCAAGATGCCTACATGGAAGGAGGGAAAAAGCCTTCCCCACTCCTACTGTGTATGTTCTCTGAGCGATTTAATTAATACCTATTTAATTAAGAAGTCAGGTTTGCTTCAGGTTTCACTTGCTCCTTCAAGTTGCAGTGTTTATTCTCAGCACAGAACTGCTGGGAAAGGTTTGATATCAAGGTCAGCAAACTCCAACCCAACTCCCCCACCCCAGTAAAACCTTGTTATTTTAATTGCCTAGACCCATCTTTTTACTTTTGGAGAGACATTGGTCAGCTCAGCAGACTGAAGAACCACCACTGCTGACCAGGGCAAGTGGGCAGGAGAGACCTTATAATGCTTTGGCAATAAGCCCTCCTTTCCAATTTAATAACAATTCTCCACTGGATCAGAAAAACTCTCTAGGGGTGGATGTGATTTCCAGCAGAGCTTGGCACGGTGCAGGTAAAATTAGATTTTGCATTTCAAGCTGGTTGGAGCTTAGTGCACCCATAACATCTTTGAACTGGTCCATGTCCCTGCAATGGGTGCAGGAGCTGCTGGGCATGGATCTGGGCTCCAGACACACACAGGCACCACCCCCTCGATGGTGCACCATCAAGAAACAGGAAACCCTACAGCCTACCAAAGAATTCAATGCAACAAAAGAAAGCTTTATGAAGAAAGCACTAAGAACAGCTAAAAAATACCTTGTTTTTATTGAATTAACTTATTTAGCTGTTAAAGCATCTTCAAGGGTGGGCAGAGGCAGCAGAAATAAAACCTACAAGACTTAAGGGGATAGGCAACAAACACTCACTTATTTAACAGGAGTGTTGTATGGCTTATTTAATTAATGAATACTTGTAAAGCACTCTGAGTTGCTCAGACAAGAAGCTCTATACAGTACAAGCGCAACATATTATTATATATTATTAAGACTGGCTCTGCAGAAGAATAATTCCAGGTAAATGTGCAATCAAATGATCATTTTAGTTCCCAGTAATTAGATTCAATAGGCCAAAAAAACCACAGAAGCCTTTCTTTAATCATACACTAAACAATCAGAACATCCCTAACCTTTCAAGCTACAGCCTTTTTGAATAAAACATCATCAACTTATAGATATTATTCCAAAAAGAACCAGTCACCATATGTGTTGTCTCTTTGAAATACAGTTGCTATAGCAGACCCTGCATGCATTTCATGTGATATGATCATATTCCATCCGTTCTGGCAGCTGAGAGGTTGCACAATTAAACTGGCTGCCAGAAATTTTTGAAGATTCCCAGAACAAGTAGCCATGCAAGAAATGCCTGCTCTCTACTCGAGCTGGCCACGAAGCTCCATGCAGCTTGGTGGGGTGGCCACTGCCACCATAAACCCTTACCATGACTGACCCCCACAGCAATGAGAGTCTCTGGCTGTGGGGACAGGCTGGCACTGGCAGAGCTCTGCTGGAGGAAAGCCAGAGCTCCAGTCCAGCTGCACAACACCCACATCCCTCACACCCACCACTCCGAGGGTCTCCATTCAAGGTGACATCTACACCACCCCATCCATGTCTAGGTGCCACCTGTGCTGGTGTAAACCTGGTGGGACCAGAGTTGGCAAGAAGGAAGGACCAACACAGACGGTGGAGCAGGGCAGGAAGGAAAGGATTAGAAAGAACAAAAGTGGGCTAGAAGGAGCATCAGGGATACAAGCAGCCAGGATGGACAGGAACATCAAAGGGAAAAAACAAGGTAGATGCAAGTGAGATGGCAACATGCTGACATTCCAGGGATTGCAGCTTGAAATGGCATTTCCCATTTCTCCTCTCAAGATTTTGCTTTTTCACTCACAAATAACTGACAGCAATGAAAGCTGAGCATCAGATGAGCTGGGGTTTAAGATGTGGAAGGCTGTGTATAGCTCTGTGTATACTGAGCATCTGCATCAAGGAGCTACCAAGTCCCTGGTGGTACAATGAACCCAGCAATTCCACATCCCTCTGCCTTTCTACTTCTTCCTGCTAAGCCTTTCCTTCCTCCTACCTCAGTCCTGTCCTTGCCACTTCCAAGCCTCATCAACACTCCTCACACATGACAGGACATGTACAATAAAGATGACTGGCTCGGGATACACTGACCCTCCTTCCTCTCACTCACAAAACACTTCAAGCCCCTTCAGGTTTGCCTTCATGGAATTACTTTGCTGATGTCAGTTCGGGCCCTGTGGACAGCCGTACGAGCCAAGCCAAGAAGCATCACACCTCTGCCCCCTTCTTCCCTGGTTCCAGGCAGTGCTGCTCCTGCACGGAGCTCATCCCTGGCGTGGGAGCCCTGCTGAGGCTGCCGGTGCTGCACAGTGCTCAGGCAAGGATAGACAGGG
This sequence comes from Molothrus ater, assembly GCF_012460135.2. NCBI lineage: Eukaryota > Metazoa > Chordata > Aves > Passeriformes > Icteridae > Molothrus > Molothrus ater. Next base: position 17,162,572 of record NC_050488.2, read on the forward strand.
AAATTAATTTGAGTGAAGTCAGTCCCACAACCTTCATCAGCACGGAGATTCGCAAGCAGGCCTGTACATTAATAAAGCTTCCTGTGGGAGTAGATGTTGCCTTTGATTTGCATGTGAATTCAATGCTAGTGAGAAGTGCCAGACTGTCAGACATGGAGACCAAAGTCTCTTATCTTTCCAAAAGCTTCTGTAGCAGTTTCCCCACATTTCCTTAATCATCTGCCTTGTCCTCAACTTACTGAACAGGCAGTAGAGAGTAAAGCTGGATTCAGTTCAACTCCTGCTGCTGCCAAGTCCTGAAACAAGGGTGCCACGACTGTTTACTGCTAGCCAACAGCTCTGCTAACGTGGCCCTCTCCTCACAAGCAGGTGCTCTGACATCTCCAAGCTCTTATCACACATTCCTCCTCACTGCCATAGTGACATCTTAAATCTCCACCACGTGCTTGCAAGTGAACAATTGCCAGGGGCCGTGAAAAAGCAGCTCGTGTTTGTATGTCCAGACAACAGCATCTGTCCTTTAAGGTGGAGATGCCAAGAGCCTCCAAAACCACAGAGGTGCTTCAAATACCTGGCTCTGTATTTACCAGCAGCCATGTTACCTGCACGGCCCAAAGAGCCTGCAAGCCTGGACAGAGCTTCTTGGGACACCCAGAGACCGAGACACCAATCCTGGCCTCCAGCAGTGAATCACAGAGCAGCAGTAACCATCCTCCTCTCTGCACCAAAACACAAAGGGGAAATCCTCCCACTTACTGGGGAAAAAAAGAGAAAGGAAAGCATCCCCCTGAAAATGAATCTTCCATGGGTTTTAGTCACTATAAACATGGATTTGGAAGGACAACATCAGGAAAAGGATGCCTACCAACCAAGTCATCCTATGCCTAAATGCAAGATACAGTAAATGAACTCCCAAGGTGTTTTCTTATCCATTAGAAATCACCCAGACATAAGGAGATTTTCTGGTGTAAAACAGAGATCAGTAAAAAGGCAACTGAAATACAGAGCTTGAGAGACGTTGCACAAACTTGGAATGGTATTTGAGAGTCAACACTGGGTGACACCTAACCCAGGAAAAATGTTAACAGTACATTAACTGTGAGATGAATCAAGCCTGTTTCATTCACAGCGTAAGTGGGAAGCCCCACTGAAAAGCCCTCTCCCTGTGCTTAGGGAAGTGGCAACCATTTATTATTTCCCAACCACTTAAGCACCAGGAGGGGAAAAAAAAGTACACATTTGAGATGACCAAGACAATTTTATTGCAAGACAGACAGAACGTGACTTGTTTGCCCAGCTGCTGTTTGCCCAGAACACTGGGCACTGCTATCACCCCAGTTACTGTTGTAATTCAACATTTCCATGCAAGCACCTTGACCTTTCAGTTTCACCATCCTCTTTGGGCAAGCTCTGACGAAGGGTAAAAATGCAGCCCTGCCTCTCACTTCATGTGGCCAGAAACTCCTGATTCGGGAAGGGGGCTGGGGAAGGGAAATACACTGGAAAAAGAGGGTAGAACTTTAAAAATAGAAATGCTGCTTAAATGCCATATACTTGCTTACAGTGTCAGTACATAACGAAAACAGTAACAGGATCCAGTCGCATGGAGCCTCTTGCTAACTTGTTCCACCACTGCAGCCAGTACAAGGCAGCAACTCTCCAACTTTTTTCCATCATCCTATTCCTACTGAAGAAAAAGTGCTCCAGCTCCTCCCTTCCCATCTGCTCCAACCGTTATTAATATCAATCAGTTATTAATGAAATATAATGACCTGCAGCTATAATAGGCCTGGCTCTAACACCAGGGGAAGCTTGTTACTGAACCTGAGGTTTATCAGGCATGGAAAGATCAGTCCAGGGAACTTTAGGATGTATGGAAAGGAATGTACACTGGAGGGTGGGGAGATGAGCAGCAGCCATGAGGATGCAGAAGAAAGGGGTGTCCTGTTCAATTGCCAATTCCCAGGGCAGTTGGTCAGTAATGAATGGGCTGCCCCCAAAATATCTGGATAAACATGCACCCAGAAGTTGCAAGGAGAGCACAAAACAAAATCCCATGTGTTTTTACAGATTCCTAAGGATTCTTGGCCTTTCCAGGTGGACAAAGTTGCTTATCGGGAGAGCAACTTGAGAAAGGAAGAAGGAAGAGTTCCCTGAAATCAGAGGTGGTCTTGTGGCCATGGAAGTGTCCAAGCAATAAATCTGGAAAGTTAGTTGCCAGCCAACATCATATTCTGTCCACAATTTCAGTTATGGTCATAAACAGCAAAACAGAACAAAACAAGCAAGCAGAGAGAGAAGAGAAGGGAGAAACTTTAAGGGCAAAATCTGCCCTTGGAGCAAACATCACACTACACTGGTCCCAGAGCTTGTGTGTTGACCGTTGATAGCCATACCCTTGCAAGCTACCGCTGCTCCTCAACTTCCCCACTGAGGTTTGGGCAAAGCACAGCTTTGCAGCAGCAGGCATGCAGCTTTCCCATCATCTTTCTCCCCAGATTTCATGCTGCCTTCAGGCCCTGAGGAATCTCCCCGTCAGCAGCTCCAGGCGCCTCTCCCAGCGGAGCATGGCCCACCTCCCAAAAGGGCTTCTTGCTTCCCTTCAGCCTCACAAGGCAAGTACCTTTGTTTCTCCTGGGTGGGACGAGGGGGAATTTAGACTCAGCCAGCAATCTCTCTTCTTTCTCAGCTCCCATCTGTCCTCACACCCCGCTCCACTCCACAGCTGCTCCCAGCAGAGCGGCAAGATGCAGCTCTCAAGCTCGGAAGCCCGGATGCACCCGAGCTTCAGAGATGCTTCATGTCTCTCCCACTCCTGCCTCCTCTACCTCCTCTCCTGCGACACTCTCTTCTCCTGGAGCAGCAGATGTAGAGGAGCGGTGGTAGGAGGCAGACACATTGGAGGGGAGCCCTGCTGCAGTTCTCCTCCGGCAGGCTCAGGAGCCGCACAACGTGTGGAAACCAGCGAGGAGAGGAGCAGTATGCAAAGGGAAAAAAAATAAAAAATAGTGCAAAGCGACAGCAGTGGGTAGTGCTGTTCCTCTGGGAGGAACAGAACAGGGGGAGGTGAGATGAACCAACTAGAGAATAGGAAAGGAACCAAAATGAAGAGGAGGAATAAAATGTAGAAGATGCAAAAAAGAGAAGCAGATGTTCTTGCAGCACTTATTCCCTCTGACATTCGTGCCCAGCTCTTCCATCCTCCTCCAGAACTGGGAAATGAGCTGCTACGTGCTCCCTTCCCCACTGCCACCACCCTGACCCTGTGCCACACACAGAATGACACAGCCAAGAGCCCCAACACTGCTCTTGGCAGTGCAGAAGGGAACTTTGAGGATACCTACAGGCAGGACATGGGGCTCTGCTATGAGACACAGCTAAGATGCAACATAACCTGGTGAAGCATTCCTGCTGTCCAGCCTTCTCAACCACCTTGGATTCAAACAATCCCCATCCCCATCTCATCCTCTGCTCCCTTGTTTCATTAAATAATCCTTTTCCACCCACCCTGTCCCAGCTCCACTGGTACAGCAGGGATGCCCTGAGCCTGGGGAGATGCTGCTGGTTGTACCCAGCGCCTCACTTGGCTGCAGCCAATCTGCAAGGCTGGTTCCACCCAAGGGCTACCAATCAGCTCATCACGGAGGGGAGCTTCAACAGCAATCCTTCACTCAATAAAAGGGTCAGCTGGCCATGAAGATCACAGCAGATTGGTCTGGACAAGTGATTAATGGGTGATTCCTATGCTGGAAAAAGAGAAGGGACCTGAGATCCACATGTACAAACCCTGGCTCACATCCTGTCCCTGATGTGACAGGGGCACACTTGGAGCAATGGAGCTGGCAATGCACCTCATGCTGAAGCATCTCCTAGAATAGTTCAGTCATAGGGAAAGAAGATGAGTCTCTATTTTTCTTCCAGCAGGTTTAGTTTCTTTCCTCTGGAATAGATTCTGGCTACCAGTTAAAGAGATTCCCTCCAGAAAAAGGCACTGGAAACAGAAAGCCTTTCTTCCAAACCCACAGGGTGGAGCTGCCTGTGTCCCAGCTCTGCTGCAGTTCGTCCTCGTGGGCACTGAGGTTACTCCTGCCAGTGGGAGGACGAGTGGACTCCATGCCCCTGCCCTGCCATCCCACAGCCCATCCCATGGCTGGCAAGGTCCCTGCCTATGAGGACCCAGCACCACAGAGGGGGAAAACAGAGTTTGCCTCAAAAAACCCCAATTTCCATTTTGTAATTTATTCATGAACTCCAACAATATCAGGGAAAAGGTAGGTGAGGTATTTTCTTTAATGCTTGGAGACACTACAGGGATGAAGGGGGCAGGCAACAAGGGACAGTAGGGTGAGAGATCAGCCTCAGCCAACACCAGGAACCTGCAAACCCTGAAGAAGCTACAACAGGGAAAATGGCTACAAAAATCCCTTTTTTGAGGCATAAATGAAATCCTCAGGCGGTTACACCGCAAAAACACCTTCTGTCCCTTCTTTTAAAGAGTCACAGTCGGGACTCATCAAAGCCACTTAAAAAGTATCTGGCAAAAAGTTCCCAAACATTAAAAATGGTTCTCTTTATTTTGGCATGCCAAGACTCACAGCATGTAGCGGTCTGTACCAGCAAGAAAGGAGGGATGGGCCAACACATCCTGGTGAAATGAGAAAGGATACAAATCTTGGCTCCCTGTTCAAACTGAACCAGAACTGAACTGTTCCTGAGTGATGAAAAAAAAAATCTTATGGGATTTCCAGCTCATTTCTGTAGGCTCGAGATCAGATTCTGAACTACTGTGTTTATGCAAAAGTGAACCAGACCTTTGAATATTTGGAGGAGCATTCACTGCTGAGCCGCGTTTTTCTTGGATGTCAAAAGCACGGGAAGTTCTCATATTTTTTAAGAGAGAAGAGAAGAGGGATAAGGTGGGGGGGGGTAGAAGGAAGCCTTTTTGTTGCTACAACATAAATAGTATATTGCATACAGCTGCTTGCGCGCTTCCCTGTGTGGTCAACAAAACAGGGAACATATTTTAAGCTTGTTTTCCAAAACACTGCATGACAAACTTGTACTCAGAGGCCCATGAAATACAGCCACTGACTGTGGACATCTCACCACGCTCCATCAGACACTCGCTGCTGCTGGGTGAATGAAGGAAGCAAAACATTGGGACAGCCCAAAACATGGAAAACTAAAGCTGCAAATCACATCTCTGCACTTCTATGGCACAACCTAATTTAGAACTGCTTGTAAAAGGCTTAATTTTAACAGATTCTGGTAAAGCAAAAATAGGCAAGGTTGAGATGGAGGCGACAAAAATGATTAGAGGGCTCAGCAGATACGAGGCAAGATTGATAAGGGTGGGAGTGTTTAGTTTAGCGAGAGATGAGTAAGAGGGGAGATGATAACAAGTATACAAGTTGTGACTTGGCCTGAGAGGGTACATCTGGTGCTTTTGCCATTTCTCATAATGCAAGAGAAAGAGGACATTGAATGAAGTCAGGAAGCAACAGCCACCAAAAAAACCCCAAAACAAAACAGCAGATAAAAGGATTTTTTTTCCTTTCTTAATATACAACTCATAATTACTCTCTGGAACTTACTGTCACAATATATCACCAGGGACAAGAGCATGGGGAGGATGCAAAGAAAGGATTAGACACTTGCAGAGATAGTCATGAGAGCATTTACAGCTACCTTTGGAAAAATAAAAATAGAAATCAAGGTACAAATGTTTACGCTTCAGGGTACAAACCAACCTTCAATTCCTGAAGTCTGGGAGGACATTTTCCCCCATGGACAGGTCCTTCATGGGCTTCTGCCCAAGGACTTCAGCCAGGGCTGGAGAGCTCCCCTGTCCAATAGGCTGCAACTGCTCCTGCCCCTTGGTCTTTCCAGGTATCTCAATCCTGCTGATCCCAAAGCCCATTCCTCAGCCCACCCTCAGCCTCCTCAACCCTCAGGGAGCTTCTGGGCAGGGGGGGCCAGCCATGTCCCCCAGCCCAGCCCATGCCCATGTCACCTGGCCCCAGCTGCTCATTTCCTCTTTCTTCTTTACATCACATTTAAGTTTCAGGTCCTTATTTTGCCAGCCGTTCCTCTCCCTGCTATTTCAACTGCCATTTTTTTTTCCTCCCTCAAACCCAAACCCCCAGCTCCAGCCCCTGCCATCCACTTGGGCTCTCCAGGGAGCGCTGACCCCTCGGAGCCAGAAGGTGAAGCATCCACCTCCTCCTGCCCAGACCCACCAGCGACGCACAGACTTGAACACAACTTCAAGATGTCAGGCAAATTTTCCCTTTCTCGATGTGAAGCCATCCCTCAGAGGAAACCCACATCCCTGAGGAGGAGGAGGAGGAGGAGGAGGAGGACCCTCCTGCCGATCTGGCACCTGCGGGGCAGCGGCAGTCAGGCGCTATTACGGACCGCGGAGCTCATCAACGCGCTGGAACTGACATGCGACTCGGGGAGACAAAGAGAGATTTTGAAAGCAAGTCAGTCTATTAAATTTATACCTACCTGCACAATGTGAAGCAAACCACATCTCAGTTTCCTTTCATGTGCATGACAGTCTTAACTTGTTTCTTTTAATCCCATAAAAGCAGCTAAAGCATGCAACATGCTTCCCGGAGATGAAGCAAACCTGTATTTTACTTCCTGACAGTGATTTAGTTTATAGGGTGTTGGTTTTTAGTTGTTCTTTTTTTTTTCAGGGAAGATAATGAACATTGTCCAAAGCTGGTATTATAAAGGAAATACTACATGCTACATGCTAGACACCTGGCATTTAAAATAGAATCCCATAAATTGACAGTGTCTGTAACGGACCAAACACAGCTGCAACCCCTCACGCTGCACAGACACCAGCACTGGAGGCTGGAAGATCCCAGCCTCTCCCGCCAAGGTTTTCTTTGGAAATCAGCACCCTTCTGAAAATTCAAAGCGTCTCTCATTTAGTCAGTCACACCCCAAGTAGGACCGGGGAGACAACCAGGGCTGTATGACTATGCAATAAATCCAGCAAATCCAAAGGGCTGGAGCAGTAATCCATGGAAACGTTCCAGGCAAGAGGGGGGTTTAAGTGCCTTTAATTCCCAGCTGCAAGCCCAACAAGCTGCCAGAAGGCGGAGACCACAGAACACAAGGGGTTAATGGCCTTGCTAAAGAAAATGATACACATAATTTCCTTTTATCATAAAACAATACGTTTATTATTTTCTGTATATCTGTTAAAGGGCACGGCCTTCTGAGTGGAAAACAAAACACAGCTTGGTCACATGTTTATTTGCTTCAGCTACTCCCTTTCCCTTCTGATAAATAATCAAACATGCCATCCAGAAAAAACAAAACCAGTGAGCTGGGAAATTTGATGGTCATCAAATAGACTAAGATACCAAGAAAAGCAGCCCACTGTTCCCACAGAGAGTTTTCTGCCCCACACCTACACTAACATCTGAGTAAATAACTTCAGTCACTCTTTCCATTTTCCCCATGAAATTACTCCTACTGTTAAACAAATTGTCCTTAAGGCAGTTGCAAACACCATTTTTTTTTCTGCAAAGTAGAACAACTTCTGAACATTAAAAAGCCAGACTAGCAATATATTTTCAAAATATGTTTGTTGTACTTGCGGTTTGGCTGAACACACAGCTTGATTTCTCTCTCTCTCGCTCTCTTTTCTAGGAAGATGGGGGTTTACAGTTTAAAATTTTAAAGTGTATTTGGATCTTGGAGAGGCAGGAAAAGCCTCAAGGAGGATGGGTTTTCTCCATAGGGCAGGCAGCATATTTTCCATTTTCTCTTATGTTTCACACTATACAAGCACCACGAATGCTTGCCAAAAAAAAAAGTTACCTGCTATTTCAGTGGACTTTTGCGGGGGGAAGAAACCACCGAGAAATATCAAGCAGTTTTTTTAAGTCACTTGAACAGAGGGGAAAAAATCCAGCATCCGTGTTGTGACATGGATTACCTAGAGGATCTACTCTATCTTCCAAAAACCCCTGAAGACCATTCATACAACAATCATTAATACTGAAAAACTGCAGAGAAAATCCCTCACGTGAGAAGTTAACAACCATTACCCGGCGTGAGCACGCTTTCCCTTTCCTTTTGTAGTACCACAGGTCTAAACAATAGTCATATGAATGAGATAATAGCCATGCTTGTCTCAGCAGCCTGATTTTTATTAGCATGAAATTGGTACAAATATTAGCGAGGCTGGTTCGCATGCGGTGCCAGAGCCACCATGCAAACAATTTGTGGAAAACAAAAAAGCCATTCGGTGAGTTTGTGCCACTTGTGCTGCCCAGAGCAGCAGCAATGTTTCCTTTTCTTGGAGGGGTTTGCTGTTTAGGTATTTTTGGCAGTTCTGCAAAGAGAAGCTGCAGCACCCGGTGAGCAGCGGGGATGGTGGGACATGGCTGCTCCCGTGCCAGAGGGGCAGCACCACAAGGTGACAGGCACCCCAAAAGAGGACTTGGCCCTTGCCACAGCTCTCCAACGCCATGCCAAAAACCCCACCCTTGTCAACACTGCCATAAACAACCTGAACTGGCTGCTTTTGTATCAAACCAAAGCAATTCCCCTCTCCTGTGCTCCAAGCTGCCTGCGCAAGACAGCGCGTTAAAAGTTCAGCCCTGCCTGCACGCTCCTTTCCTCTGAGCGCTCGCAGAGAAAATGAAGAGTTTAACAGAGTGAGCTCTTACTGTCTGCCTTTAGATTTCCGTCTTCGCGCTGGAGATGTTTCTGGCTGTTTCTGTGAAGCGGGGGCTGAAGAATGGTAAAAAGATGTTTGAATAAACAGGAAGTGCCGTGCAGCCGGAGCACAGGCTGGAGGGAGACGCTGGAGCACTGCCCTTCGCGGCAGCCACCGGGCTCTGCCTCCACAGTAGCAACCTCTGCTTTTACTAAATGACAAAGAAACCGCAAAGCATTCCTTCCCTAATTCTTCCCTTGCAAAGTGGTGAGATCAGCTGGAGCGCACAGGTAATCTCAAAGTTGGGCTTAGCACTCCACCCGGCACAAAAATCTAGTGACTCCACACTATTAAACCCCCCTATCTGTGAGCAGAAACAGGCAGAACTAATTATGTCCCCAAACAGACCAAACAGCAGGCAGAAGCACACCTCGCTTCTGTATCTAGGCAAATTCGGATTTGCACGGAAGTCCAGCCAAACTTGACGTTCCTACCCTCGACAGCGCTGTGACTTGCTCTGGAAACCAGCTCGGGAGGCTGGCCGGGCTGCAGAGCTGTTTTCTCTGTGTGAACTGAAATATAAACAACCGCCCAAAAAACACAGCTTGTCTTGGGTGCAGGGACTTGCATTCGGCATCTCCGAAAGTGTAACTTCAGCATTCCGGCAGATGCCACCCCTCCTTCGCTGTCTCCTTCCCCTCCCTAAAACAAACTACCTATTTAACTGGAGATGACTAACTAACTGTCTCCCCACCCAATTATCAAAGCCCTGTCTGCTGTCATATTGGTGACATGACACAGATATTGTCAAGAAAAAGTAAACTGGGGCTGGCACTCAAAGGCAGCTCGTGAAGAGATGAGCAGTCGAACAGCCATATTCAATAAAAAAGAGGAACAGGATTCCTTTAGAAAATGTATTGCTGTTGTGGCAACGTGCTGCTGCCACTGAAGGGACTGATTTGTTATTTAGCATGTAGTCTTGGACTGTCTGTCATTCTGGGTGCTAATGCTCTGCTAAAATAACTCATTGGGAGCTGTCAGTGGGATGTTTACATAGGCCCCCAATCTTTTCTTCATACAAGGAAATTTTTTACTGGAATTCATCTTCTTTTGATCTCACATTCAAAGCAACAGCAGCTTGATAGACATGCAAGTCTGAAAGCAAATCCAGACGCTGAAGATAAACCGCCAGAGTATGACAGGCAGGAGCATCTAAAGCTTATAAAAATGAAGAGAACAGCATGTCGTCTGAGTATTACAATAGCAGAAATCAAGAGACATATTAGGTGGAACTGATCAGCCACAAAAACAGTTCAAAAGGCAGATCATAGAAACAGAAGACTAAGCTAGAAAAAAAATAAAATTGGAAAGATCTGCTTTACAGAGGCATCACCTCCTTTCTGAGCACCGCGGCGTTTCCGCTCCAGCATGTAAACTTAAGGGGAAAAAAAGAACAGGGCTGGTGCTGTCTCTACTAACTCAGCAGTTCTTACCTTCAACTCACCAATTAATTTGCCAACTGTACGTTTCAATTACGTGTTATTCAAAGTGAAATAAAAATAGGACACTGTGCCACTCGCATCTACAGCCCAGCCCTCCCCAACACTACAGAGATGAGGAATTGGTGCCTCTTCATTAGGAATTACATCCCCCTGCAAGGTGCAAAAGGGGCCCTGGCCTGAGCCCCTGCCACCATTCTATCTTGTTCATCTTTAAAAGGGCTGAGTCTTGGGATGCTCCTGAGCTCTGCCTCTGCCACCAGTGCAGAAATATTCATTCAGAAGGTAATTTTATTTAAATTGAATTACGTGTGCCACGGAGTCCACAGTTATGTTCCGAAGGCGACACTTGCCGGGAAACAATTGCTGAAACTTTCTCTAGAAACCCATACATTTTTAATTTTTCTTACCCAAATACGCTTCTTATTCTAATTGAAGTCAGCAAATATAATGAAAAAGTAATTCTCAAACAATTTTGTACTTAGAGCTATTTGTTAACAAACACTGAACGAGCAGCAGTGTTAGGTTAAAGGGCAGCAGGATTCCACATTATAATTTAGCCTGCGGTTATTTCTGATTAAGAACACCCTCCAGGATGGCAAAGCAAGATCTTCTTTTGCAGCAGGCATAGCTTTTAAAATTAGCCTCTTCTCAATAATAAAACCAACAGGAAAACTGTGGATTTAAAACTGTATTAACCAATTTCAAGTAGTGCAATCAGTTTATGTCTTGCTTTCTGCAAACCACTGTTCCCTGCCTTAGTCAAGTTTCAAATGTAAAAATGCTGCCTGGATTCTGAAACTGTTGTAAGAAAGTCACCTTCTGTCATGCTTATGTAGCTATCTAATGTGCTAAAGGCTGATTATTTATCTTTAAACTGTACTAGTTTAATCTTTTAAGGTCACCACTAATCTGCTCCAACCTTTTAAAAAATAGCAGCTTTCAAGACTTGCTGCTGGAATCACTAAACTCTGAGCTGAATGTCATTGTAAGGGATACATTAGCCAGAGTGAGTGTAGTTTTACAATGTAAACACCAAATATAAATCCCCACCTAAACGAGAAGAAAAATATGATGTCCATGCCAGGAGAAATATCAGTAAATAAGGCCAACACTCTATTATTTCACACAAATATCGTTCCAAATCATGTTGCTATTTCTCTCTCCTCCCCCTCCCTTCCCAGTGCAAAACTTGGGTATAATTTAAAGGATCATTAGGTGTTTTTTTTCTTTATCTTTTCCCTTTCTCAGCAGCAACTTTGCCTGCCTGCTGTGAAGCCTCCTGACCGCATTTGGAAGTTATTGCAAAGTCCAAAACCCCCTCATAGGTTATTTGTGTGCATGTGCTGCACAGCAGCCTTTTATACTCTTCTTTTTCCTTTTCCCCGAGACTTCTTCTGGACTTGAATGTCACAGTAGACCTTGAATGTGAAATGGCTTCAAGCTAATTGCTTTAATTGCTTGAAGATGTGCAGGCAGGTGAAACCTGATCCCCTTGGCCATTGTAGAGACCAGGAACAACACAGGAATGTTTACATAGTGGTTTGAGTTTAATAGACAGTAGAGCTGAGTTTCAGACAGCTAGCAAAAACACAGCTAATAGGTGACCTCTTAATGTAGTTCTCCTTTTTAAAAACAAAATACAATTTCGTTTTATACAAGGCAATGTCCCTAAATGCCAAGGTTATCTGCTTGACTTTTTGAGTGAGCATGCACTGCGTTGCACCTGACATTTATACCAGAAACTCTATCCTGAATGCATTTCCCTCTACCTTAAAACAAAAAGCACTTTATGTGTCAGTCACCTTACAAACAGATTAGAGCTGGATGGGGTTTCCTCGTAAGTGCAGTCATTTTAATTTAAAATTGAGTGTTTCTCACCACTGTCATATTCCTTCCCCCTCATCCCCTGGGCACTCCTACCCTCTGGTGGGCACTGGCACAAGTCCTTGGAAGGGTTTTCTGGAAAGGCCAAGTACTTTCACTGCTTTTCTAGAGCTTTTACTGCTTTTCCAGAGCTTCCAGTGCATTTGCACCACACTGTTAAGCTACGACGCACTTTTGCAAAGGCACAGTTTGGTTTCACACACGGCACAAATTCAGCAGCTCCTCCTCAGGCAAAACTCCTCCTGACTGAGAACTGCAGCATTTGGGGTCACTGACGATCAGGCTTGCTTTCCAAGAATCATGAGGTAAGTAAAACACACTTGAAACCAGCCAAAGACCAGTGAGCAGGTACAGCACAAGTGTAGAAAGCAAAGACTGAATTTGGCAGCAGTGGTAGCATAAAGATATTTACTGTAGGTCTAGTCCAAAAAACAAACACTGAAAACAGGTAATACCAAATAGTCACTTTCCTGGCACAGGAACTTCAAGTTTTGTTGCCAATCCTAAAAAAAAAACAGTTAAAATCACTTGTATTGAGTGAATACCAGCTGAGAAATGACATGTGTTGCATCCCAGACAAAAAGGAATAATTAAAATAACATTTATGGAGGAAGGAAAAAGGGAAGGCAGTCTGAGATATAAGACTGGAAAAAGCACAAACACACTGAGGCAGAGGAGATGAGGCCAAACTAACACATATTTCATACCAACGAGAAAGGAAAGCAATTCCCTGCCACACAGTCCTACAAATAAAGGGCATTTCTAGTCTGATCTTGGCAATTACACTCCAAAAAGTTTCAAATTCTTTTGAGTACTTTTTGCTGGAGCTACCAACCCCTTGAACAGAAGCAAACAGAAGCAGGAGGGAGGCTGCTCCAACCACTCTGGATTCAGACTGTGGCTCCCAGGAAGACAATAGATGCTGGCTGCTCTGCTCTACCTTGCCTGCTATTCCCAATCCTCTGAAGCAAATGAGTAACTGATCTTAAATAATACAGAACAAAGGGAACAATAGGAGCTGGAAAGAAAGCTGGGATACTTGGGAACATGCCTCTTTCTTTTGAGAGAGAATCTCGCCGGCACACATGCACACACTGAGTTATAGAATCACAGAAGTTGTTGTCCTGTGTCGTCCCCCCCCCTCGCCCATCACCTCCTTAAAAGCTCAAATTCCAGCCACTGTGGGGTTTTGATAGATTTTTATTTTTCTGCACGGCTCGAAACATTAAGAAAAAAGGAGAAAGTTCAGAATAGGGGGGGGGGGAAAAAAAAAAATAGAACAGAGTCAATTTAAAGATTTAGTATAAACTAGTCCAAGCCTGTGGGAGGAACGCTAAGTGGAAAAAGTAAACACGGTCCCCCCAAGAAGTTCCCCTGGAAGCTGAGCAGGCAGCCAGTGCCTGGTACCCGCTGCCCCGCGCCCGGGGAGGTCAGCACAGCTATGCTAAACTGACAGGTTCAGTTTACAGCAGGCCAGCACTTTGTTTGGATATACTGGCCTTGCTCACCGCCAGCTTAACAACAGATGGCTCGAAAACTTTCATTATGTTGCAGAGGGCTGAACTGCAAACAATCGGGAAAACTGTGAAAAGTTTAACTCCCTGCGAGCCGAGCGGAGAAGCGCTGCCCTCGCCAGCCGGCGTCTCCTCCCGCCCCGGCCATGGGCGCCTTTAAATTAATTAAAGCGGGATGGGATGATTAATCATACCTGCACACGGTCCTGGGGATGCCTGGGAAAAAGAATTTGCGATTTGACAAGGTCATTTCAATAAAAGTAGCATTCCAGGAGAAAATGGACTTTGACGGATTGCAAAGCTGATTTTAAACCTTCCTCAAGCCTCTGGCTCTAGGAAAGTTATAGAAAGTTTCTGCAATAATCCTCTAATCGGGGTTTATCAGGAGGTTTCTGATGAGAGTTCTTCCATCTACAGAAACAGAGCCTCTGTCCCTCATATTCCTACTTCAAACTTTCACCCTTCATGGCAAGAAAAGGCCAGCAAATAATCTAACATGCAGATCTGAATATGATTTATCCAAATCTGTGTATAATTTAAATATTCATCTAACTGATTTGATTCATATGCACCCTAATATCTTTTAACGCTCTAAGGCAGGTTATAAAGGCACCTTCCGAGGTTTAATTCAATTGACAGTCTTATATACATCTCATCACTGAAAACGCATTATTTTATATTATTCAAGAAATGAACAAATCTGTTTTCCACAAATGTATTTTAAAAGCGACTCTTTCCTGTTATTGAAAGAAAATTGTGTTTATTACTCCTTTAGCATAGTGTAAACTCATAAACGTCAACAGAGAGTACAAGGAAAACTGTCAACTAAATATTGTTTCCTTCATGAGCTGCTCTTCCAAGTCAATTACGCCTTTCAACTTCTGGGGCATTGTATGATAAACTGGCAGTAAAAATCATTCACATTAATATACCATGGTGCCTTGCCTGCAAAAGGTAATTAAAGAAGTAAATGACTCATAAGAATAGACATATTAGCTGCAAAATGAAAGGCAACTGAGCTGCCACATGAAAATATGTACCATTAAGATACTGCATTTTCATATTCCTGTAATCAGCTTCAGTAGACTAATGCTTATTTAATCCAGTTCTCGCCTAAGTCTATCAACAACTGTTTTTTGCTGTTTTCTCCTTCACTGAACATTATGTGTGCAGGTTTGGAATAAATACTGCAATAAGATTTTTGCATAGTCAATTGAAGAACAGGTTTTTTATCTTTTAAAAACTATTTTTCTTTCTCACCAAGAGGAATACAGCAGAGAAGGATACCAAGAAACCCCACGTTTCCTGGGGTTCTTTCAATGCTTTGAGTGAAATATACACCCTGGTTTAGCATTAACCATTTTGATTTGTGAAATACAGCAGGAAATCAAGCCTCATCTTTCAACCTTCCTGTTCTTCATATGGGAAAGGTTTGCCTTGTTTAATGCATGTTTTCATTAGGGTTAGGAAAATTAGACAGGCTTTCTCTTTCTTAAGTCTTTGACACGAGGTGGGGCAAGGAGAGGAAGGGGCACTGCTGGGTTTGTGGAGGAGATGGAGCTGCAGGCTGGGGAGGCACAGGGGCATCACCCCCAGTGATTTGCTCTGCCCAGCCCAGCCTCAGCTGACAAGACCCAAACTCCAAACACAGGCACCATCCTGGCATCCCACCGTGGCAGCAGGACAGCCAAGCTCAGCACGACACACTCCTGATTTTTGGGAAGGGCCATTGCTAGGAGCTCACCCTGCAGTGCACATCTCAGCCCATCCTGTTTCTGTAGCCATAACCAAAGCCTTTTGGTGAAGGATCGTGGGTTCAACTCCACAAGTTCATCTTTCTCCTCCCAAGGGGACAGCAGGGAGATGGTGAAATTCAGGGAACAAAGTACAGTTGTGTCCAAAAGAAAACACCCTGCAAAATACTCAAACATTTCT
This sequence comes from Molothrus ater, assembly GCF_012460135.2. NCBI lineage: Eukaryota > Metazoa > Chordata > Aves > Passeriformes > Icteridae > Molothrus > Molothrus ater. Next base: position 17,178,096 of record NC_050488.2, read on the forward strand.
AACTCATCCTATTTGTGAGCAGTAATTAAAATATTCTTTTCATCACAATAATAGCTCTGTAAGGCCAAGATCCAAACTGCTTTTGACTGCACAGCTCTCACAATTATTTCATTTTCTAAAGTACGGGGTGGAGTGAACTCCAGTATCTCAGCTACTGCTACAGTGCTCTGTTGACAAATGCTGACTTTCCTAAACGGCAGACGCCGTGTATGTACCATCCATCCTTTATTTATTGTGCCCGACACAGGTTTATCCTTGCAAAAAGAGATTTTTCAATAAAAATCTTCACACATTGCTTCGCAACCTGCATTATATGTTGCTTATTTATCACTATCAGTACGAAATAGTGTTGGACTTAAAATGTAGGATCAATCATTATTTAAACTGTATTATTGCTTCTCCATTTGAGCAGACATCACTTTGTACCCACAATTAATGAGCTCTAGTCCTTTTTCTAATTAAGGAACAAAGGTTCTTATGTGCAGAGTATAGAGTGACACTGTCTAGAGAACACACATTTAAACAGAAGAGAATCATTCTAATTACCTTACAATAGGATTTTTCATATCCAGGAACATAATAGGATCAAGAAATTAGAGCATTTCCAACAGCATTTACAAATAAGTCATTACAAAACACCGTTAAAAGGTAATAATGCATCCCTAAAAACAAGGGGACCTTATGGTGACTAGTGCCTAACACTTTGGTATTTACAGAATTAACCTTTGAGCATTGATACAGGGAAAATGCAACACAGAAATTATTTTAGAGATGTGTATGCACAGAGATAAATCCAAAAAAAATGAGGAGTCAGCTATTAGAGTCTAAACCACTTTAGGCTCACACAGATTAGGATCCAAACACATAATTAAGAAAGTCAGAAAGGTAACCTCGCTTTATCCAGTAATTAGGGCTGTTAGAAATCGGATACTGTCTCTTAAAAGTGTTACAAATACACGGCACTACTAAATAACCTGCACTGCTGGGAAAGTATACTCGCTATCAAGGGCAAAGCTGCTATACACTGAGGTAACAGTAAATGACAGACTGTTGTTCAAGTCCATTAGCTGCTATGTGATAGGAGCACATTCACTAGCACACGACCTGTGAAAAATCTTAGATCTCTTTAAATCTTTGAATTGGATTGCAGCATTAATTCTTAAGAACTGCAATCCTTCAACCAAGTCAAATTACCCTCATTAACAGGGGAAAAACTGCCTCTGCAATAAGTTTAAAAAAAAGAGATATTTATTACCTATAATCACTTTCAGGTACTTCACCTGGAAGTGTGACAAACTGGGACAACAACTTCAGAGGCTGGCACCAGTTCAGCTGCTGGTGGGGCCGGGGTGGAGGGGACACGCCGTGCACGTGTCACCCTCGGTGCCTGCGCGCGCTCCTGCGCCGACGTTCAGCGGGAATGCTTCTTGGGGAAAAACCTCAATGAATGTTCTAAGAAAAGAAAAATCACTAAGAATAAGCACAGGCACTGAAGCGATCTCTGTGTGTGCCACTGAAATAACCGCAAAAGAGGAGGGGAAATTCTTCAGTTATTCAAGGCTTGATTAGAACACTACTTCATAATTAGGCATGTTACAAGTATTGTCATCAACCAGAAAATTCATGTACTAACTCAAAGGTCTCAGAAGCTGGCTCAAGCCTTCTATTCATTAACAACATCTGCTATTAATGTTTAACCCTCATAAACTTGCACCAAACATTCAGCATTCAACAAAGCTTAAAAATAAATATTTTGTTGTGCTGTTTTATCCGCGTGGTGATCTGCTCAGTTCTGCGGATATTGAGAAGACTACAATGGCCAGAGAGATAACAGACAAATATTTGGTCTTTGTTGGAAAGAAGATATTCCTTTCTCCAGTCACTGCTTCTCTGCACTTCAGATGCTACAGCTCCTGAGCCAGGCCAGTTCAGCACAATAAACAGCAATGCAGACATACAGATATACATGCACCTATACAATGGTATGAATCATTTATTTTGAAGATGAAACTCCCTGGAACAATTTTCAGGATGAGTGTTCTAAAGGACCCTGTTTAAATTTTTTTCCAATTTAGAAATGAGCATTCCTGGGACGAAAGATTCCCTGTGAAATGGGGAGCTGAGTAAGTCCAGGATCCAGAAATGAGAAACAGAGCGTTTCATCTTCATTTTACTGCTGTGAATCCAGATGAGAGCCCTGATCTCGCCGTCAGATCCTAATGGGCAGATCCTTGGAAGAGCCTTTGGAAAGACTCGTTTCCACCAGTGTGGTTTTAATGTAAGCGTTGCAATCTGCTTGTGCAGGCTCATTTACAGCGTGGAGACAGAGCTAAGTGGTGAGCTAATGCGACCATCTAATGACTCCTGGAAGCGCATCCGGACATCCCCCGTCCCCGTCCCCTCTTCCCGCGGATGGATGTCGGTAGCTCAGCCCCTGCTGGGCCCATCCTGGCTCACAGGGGCAGCCCTGGAGCACTGGTGGGCACATCCCACAGCTCCCTGCCTTCCCTGCTCCCTCCTGCCCACCCTGACCCCCTGCGCAAGCCGACCCCCAGGTCTCCACAGAGCCTGGAATTCCAGCATCAGGCGGGTGAAGATCCCGCCTGCACTCATCTCACCGTCATTTTCTCATCTGCAGCAACGCCAAGATACAAACCAAGCCACAAAAGTAATGAAAAATACAGCTCTTTTTGTCTTCAAACATGACATTCATGGCGGATTCACTGTCTGCATGTTGCAGCACGCTCTATTCTTAGCACCGTGCCTTTTAAAGTTAGGCCCATTATTTTCTACGGTGTATCAAGATCAGTATGTATAACATATGCCATATTGTTGACACTTCCCTGGATGTACTGCACACCATATGCCTAAAGCACTAAAAGGGGTGATGAACAGAGTGGCAATACTGAAAGGAGAACAAGATACACCGAGCATGTTGAATGAATTCAGTTATATAATTCAGCCAATAAGGGTTTCCATACATTTAACAATCTCTTTTTTTTCTTTTCCCCTTTTTCTTCCCCCCCCTCCCCCTTGTATAAAAGTGAATTTAACAACTTTCCACTGTGAAATGTTAACACCCTGGACACGTATTCAAAGCAAACATTTAATCACAGTGGGCCCACCAGGTCTAAAAAGTATACATGTAAAGATAGATCATATATAATCACACCAATAAAACAAACAAAAAAGGACTATTCATACATTTTAGCAATAAACTAAAAAAATAAAACATACAGTTTTGCTCGTGCTTCCACTTGTCCTTTATTTTACCTTGCATAAATCTATACCTCAGGTCCAATTCCTAGAACTAGGGAAGATGTCATCTTGCCCATCTTCAGAGCTTTATTTACTAGTTTCTCTACTAAGAATTATTATTTGAAGAACCCAGAAACTAATGCTCTCTTACACTACAGTATTTTTGTCCAAATCTTCTGGAATGGATTATAAAATTGAAATGTAAGAAGGAACACAGCCGAGCTATATTTATAACACGAATGGTGCTCTTCAGCATCTGATACATACACATGTGTATCCTCATTTCCATGCCATCCCTCAGCACGCTCTAATGGGTACACTAACTGCATACTCGTCATTAAAATAAAAGAAAAAAGAGGGAAAAAAAAGGAACTGACTCATCACTGAGAACAGTTTTGACAGTACTTGCACGCAAAGCCCAGGCAGAGAGGTTCAAGCTATTTAGTTGTGACCAGATACAAATCACAAACTTTGGAGTGAATTATTAATTAAAGGAAAAAAAAAACCCCAAACAGACAAAATCTCAGCACAGGTAAAGGCTGATGCACAGGCGAACCCAGGTCTAATCTCCAAGTTTAGCCCTCGGAGTTATGTGCTACCTGGAGGAAGGCAAAGATCTGGAAAGCAGGTATCACTGCAGGGAATTCCCATTGCCGAGACACTGACAGGGTCAGGAGAAGGGAAGAGCAAGAAACACCCAGCAAGAACACACAGGACCCTTCCAGGGGGAGAATCCCAGCTGGCATCAAGCACAGGGGAGGTGCAGGGAAGCAGGTGCTCTCCTGGCACACCGGGAGCACGGCCAGCTCCTCACAGGGATGCTGCTAATGCCGTGGAGCTAATAATGACGCCACGCAAAGCTGGAGCTTCCCCGTCCTCTGTCGTTAGTGCCCCTATGCACCCACAGGCAATGGATCAAAGGGGCTGTGAGAAGATAAGGAGAATCCATTTTAATTTCAAAACATGAAAATTCTGGCACAGGAGATGACTACAGAAGATCAGTTCTGTTATGTATCTATGGTGTGTTGAAGGGGAATGTTACATTTTAAATGTACACACACACATACCTATTTATCTGAGTAAGCAGTATCATTAGCAGAATAAAACAACCTAAAAGGAACATGAGCCTTTTGTTAAAAGTGGAAGACAGAATCTTCGTGAAAAACATCAAAGAAAAGTAACACATGCTCATGTTTAAAAACAGTCTACGCCTAATACAGAACATCAAGATGTTAAAAAAAAACCAAAACCAACACAAACCAACAAAACCTCCCCCTTTGCTTCACATATTTTCCTTAGAAACAAACTTAGTTTGTTTCTTGCTGACCAGGAAAGCGCTGCCAGTGCCCATTTAAAGCACTGGCTGTGCAATCCACTGAGAAATCAGATAAGAATTAATATACAGAACTGTCACATTTTTAAAATTAGGACAAGTGGAAGTTTTGTGAGTGGAAACACTTGCACTGCATCAGTATTGGGCCAGAAGGTAAACAGAGGAATATGTTCCAAAAAATTAGAAAAGGAAGGGGTTTAGACAGGCATGCCAGTGCCCGCTCTGTTCCTTCTCTGAGCTTTCTCTGGAGGAAAACAAAGCAAAACAAAACAGCTTCACTTTGCAAAAGCCACGACTGTACAGCTATTTGCAGAGGGAAGTGGTGAGCAGGCAACACCTCCTGTCAGCATCCCTGGGGCTGTGCCTTCAGTACATCAACACTGGCCATGAGATGTCAAGTGAGGGTGTGAAAAACCCTTTTACCTTCTGGTCTCTCGCTCAGGGCTGGTCCAAGTAGAGCACAGCCAAACTTTCTACTGGCTGTTGGCGATGTTAGCTTGATGGACTTCGTCCAGTTGCTTGTGGACTACTGTCCATATTAGGAAAAAATCCCCACTTGACACAGGCACCGGGATCCAGCCCTATCCACAGACACCGGCAGCACTACAGACTTTGCCTCAGCAGCCAGGTTGAGACACAAGGATCACAGCCATGTCAATGTGCCCAGGATCCTTAATAAACAGAATCATAAAAAGCCAAAAACAATTCTACCATGGCTAATTAAAACATTTCTTGTGCTTGCTCTGTAAGAAAACCCACACAACAACACATGAGCAACAAAAACAAAAGCTAAAAAATCCCCTAAACCGCCCTGTGGTGAACTTTGCTTCCTTTTCTGAGCAGTACTGGTGACGTTTGCAGGGGAGCTCAGGAGGGTAAAAGGGCATTGCCACTATGGCAGCTTTTAATTTTGCCAGGCAGATCCCCCAGACCTGTAACGAGCGTCTGCTTCCTACCCACCAGGGACATTAATCACCCAGACTCCTAAAAAGGTTCAATTCATGTGCCCACTCAGAGAACTCATGAGATGCCTGATAGTCATGTGTCATTCGAGAAGGGAACAAAACTGTATTCTTCTCTGAACTGAGGTAGCTCCTATTACCAAGAGACCATCTCCCCTGGGAGCGACCAGAAGAGCAAAATGAAGGAGAGCTGACTCAAAGCTCTGCCTCACAAAGACACATAATTGATGCAGAAGGGAGAGAGTTATTAGGAATCTGCCACTACCCTTATTTTGCCAATAATCTGGGGGATTGGTGAAAGGGTTTTAAAAGTGGTGAAAAATATCTCAAATTTTTACTAGATACATCCCAGACAGACAGGTTGCTCTCCAGGAAAGACTGCCCTCCTCCCTGGATAAGAGCTTGGCAAAAGCAAAGGAGTTTTTTGCCACCTTAAAATTGGACCATTTCTTCTCATGATTAACTTCACTCTTCCAGGGACCTTTTGAGCAGCTGGAGGTGATGCCTGGCCTCTATGCGTGCTCAGAAATCCTTTGATTCTCTTGATATCCCCTGCTTCAAAATCCCGATCCTTATCTACTGATGCTCTTAAAAGCCTGGGAGATACCAGTCTGGGTCTACATGGGCCAGGGGTAGCTGACCCCCCCCCAGACTGGGCTGAAATGTGACACATAAACGTATCATTTGACACTGTCATTTCCTGTACATGACAGCTGGGAAGAAAAGGGTATGAAAAAGGGAAAGGGGCACTTTTTCAGCTTAAAAATTAAATGTTGTATTGCTCTGCGTTTGATAGAAAATTAAGGAAAAACAAGCAGGAAAAAATCCTGCCCTCCTGCTGCTTCTTACTGCTTTTCTTCCTTTAATTACTGCTCTACTAGGTAAACTAAAGGATAAAACTGAGGAAAATAAAAAAACCTACAAGCACCCCAGCAATTGCTTCACATCCTTGTTATTTTCCTGGCAATACCCATGACTCAATAGAAATGTTACCCACATTCTCTTTTTTCAAATTTTTCCCCTTACAAAATTCAGCTACAAACTAGAGAGTGCAACTAAGTTTCAGGTAGCCTGGCACATTCACTGACACTCGATGTTTTACCTTTCTCACTAGCACCTTTTGATCTCTCAGGCTTTGGGAACACTAAGCTGAACTGATCTCCTGCTGTAATTCGTAATTACCAATTCACAGCTATTTCAGCACTCTGTAGATGCCAGCCTGCTGCTCAAGTATCAATACAGAATTGAAAAATGCTGAATATTTTTGGCCAGTTGAGATTTTTTTCGAAATTTTCCCCATTCCTCCGCAGTGCTACAAAAACCGCGCTGAGCTGCCGCTGTCACCGAGGAGCCAACCTGGATGCTTCGTGCTGCACAGAGCAAAGAGGAGGCTGCTTTCAAAGGGTTTACAGCACTGAAAAGGGGGTTATGATACATAAACAGCCCTTTTCAGGTTCAAAAAATCTTCTCTTCCCATTCAGCATCACCGTTATCCCTATTGGTTTCCTCTGCCTGCAGCTGCTCCCCAGCAGGCAGATACAAAATGCGGCTCCGCGGGCGACGGCTGTGCTCAGCCCTCTCCCCTTGGCAGGAACGTGTCACCACGATGATCTCCCTCCAGCACAGGGGAAAAACAGCCATGGGCCACAAAAAACAGCCACCGTGGGCCACAGCTTGATCCCAGCCTGAGAAGGGGGCAGAGCTGCCTGTGCAGGGCTAATGGGGCTGTCGCAGTGGCCACCTCTGTACCCACAACACAATCTCAGCTATTGTTCTACAGCCATGAAAAATTAAGCTGGACAGTTAAAGTTTCCCACTCCAAGTGTTGGTATGAGGCCCTGTAGTATATTTTGCTCTCGTGGCTTACCTATGGGACCTTCAGCAGAGGAAGTCCATGCTGGGAGTGAATGTAAAATATGGGACCGTGCAGGCTGGAGAGAAAGTCTTAACCAGAGTGTTTGGATTAAAGTGTTTCACCAGAAATCCTTCATTAAGCCTTTGCTCCAGGTTCTCTTACAAACTACTAGCAACATACATTCCCTTCAAAATCATCCTGAAGTTCTTCAACAAAACTAAAAAGCCTCTTGCCCACCATCTGGATTTTAGAGACGGGGCAATGAAAACACAGAGATGAGAAGAATTCCACACTGGAAACAATACTCATGAACTACAAACAGACAAGTAGTTCTGCACATTTAGAAGTTGAATTAGATGCAAAAAGCCTTTTTTTTTGTTGCTTACTACCATAACCCAAACCCTTTCTGATCCTCTCTTCAATATAATCAGTGAATTTTACAAATTGTAAATCCTCTTGTTCAATTTTTGGTTCTGAAAACAAAACAGAAAATGATCCTTTTAATCTTCAAACAACCTTAAGACAGAAACACTTCACTATTTCCCTGTTTGGTAGGGAAACATGCCAAAATACCAACACATCCCTGGCTGAAGCTTGGCTGTGCTGCAGTTTAACACTACACACAAGTCCTCCAGACCAGCACATGCAAAGAGAGATCTCTCAACAAAATCCCAGCCTGAAATACTCCCCAGACACTGGAAAAGTTCAGGTCCAGATCCACATCCAGGTTTTGTATCTCAGGTTTATATCTAAACCAAATATAAGGATTCTCTTGACTTCTTCCAAAGAATAGTCTTTTAAGACATAAGACTCCAGAACCAATAAAAAAGGTAATTTAACAATATCTCTAGTGTGTCACCAATCATTTAAAGGGCCTTGAGGCTGCTGCATTCCCACTACAGTACAGCAGCTTTCCCACCCTGCTGGTTTTCAATTGACACCCTCTGTGTTGATATTTTTTTCCAAGTTAAGCCTGATGGCATTTTTTAAGCTTCCCCTCACAGCTGATGTCCTCTGCCTGTGCCGGGTCCCAGCACTGCTGCTGTGGGCAGTGCCAGGCAGGGCATGGCTCTGCTGGAACCCACAGTGGGGGGACCAGGGGTCTTCTCCTCCCTATCCCCCAGGGCACAAGGTCCAGGAGAGTAGGACAAATTTAACTTTCAAAGGAAGAAGTCAAAAGGGAAAAAAAGATTTAAAAAAAAAAACAACTGAAAAAGACACCCCTACGAGGAGGCTATGATCAGGATCTCACAGCAATAACTAACCTCAGACACTTGCCAGTGTATCCATCACTTACTGAACAATCTGCTATTTCTTTGCCAAAAAGCAACAAAAATGACCCTTGCATACATTTTGCTGGTCTGAGCCCGAAGACTGCTTAGGAAATGGAATATCTGAGACAAGGGAAACACTCCATCTTCACTTGGCGTGAGTGGGATTGTCACCAATTCATTCTTATTTTCAGAAATCCTGGGCACGGCCCAAAAAGGCCAGGACCTGCTGGCAGACAGAGCTGCAGCCTGAGGCTGCCACCACAGCTCCCACCCAGCTCCTGCACTGAGGTGAGCACAGGACAGGCACATCTCCTCCTCAACACCCACACCTCTAATAATCCTGCAGAGCCCATTGCTCCACCAAACACAACCATCCTGGCTCTCCACCTCAGTTTCTGATGCTGAGCCACAACGGGTGTTATTAACAGAAAAGAGCGGAACACCACCACTTAAATTGCACTTACCTTCTGCAAGTGAAATTAATAGTCATTGAAAAAAAAAATCTTCACAAATTTTTCCTACCCCACCACCAGAGTCAGGAGGAAGTTTTCAAATGGGTAACAGCTAAATGAATATATCTGCTAAAGGAATCAGGGGGTTTTGTGCACTCCAAGGTTATGTGTTTAGCAGGCTTTGATACTTCAATGAAAAATTGAGGTGGCAATGATTTGCAGACTAAATTAATGTTAAATACTTCAAAGAACTGGACAAACAAGTCAGCAGCAAAAATTTTATAGGTTCACTTCCTTCAAGGGAACTTAAAGAGCCAGCATTTTATTGCTGAGAATTCTAGTCACTCCTTTTACCCCTCAGCATCTGTTTGAAATATGTAGTAGACAATTGCTTTTTTGGCTCTGACTCAGGTGGTTGAAATACAGGACAAACAGACTACTGTATATAAGCTTTCCTCCAGCAATGAAAATTTTTATTAACTCTCTTGCATAGCAAACTCTGCTGCCTAGCTTCCAATCCCTATAGAATCATCAAGGAATGTGGCTACTTATTAATTCCGGTGGTCAAGCACAGGGTGGATATGTTGAGACTTGTCTGCAATACGTAACCTCACATTTCAAAAAAATAAGAGGAAAAAAAAGAAAGCTACAGAGGGAAGGAAAAACATAAATGAGTTCTGTTTAGTTCATCATTCATAAGTGTAAAACTCCAAGCTAAATACTAGCTCTGTACATAAATATGTCAGCCCTGTCAGACTTTCCAGCCAAAGAAAACAAGGCCTACGGTGGAGGGGTTCAGAACTACCCTCAGAGCCATGAACCTGCCCCACCTTCCACTGCTGTGTCAAATTCAGGAGTTTTCTCACATTGGTGCTTCATAAAAACACCCTGTAGACACTGCCTAAAAATTGCTCTTCTCACCCCACCCAGCTGAAGGACCGGGGAAAAGAAAAGAACAAGGACAGAGGTACATAACACAGAAAAGAGGGTTCTTGCTCCCCAGGAGATTTTATTTAGAATAATCCTGGCCACTGGAAACTCCTACATTTCACTGCTTCTGCATCCTTCACACTGCTTGTGTAGTGGTGACCACTTTTGCAAAGCTTTTGATCCCTGAGAAGCGCTGTGAGATGTTTTCCAGCATTTAATGTTGGATAAAACTCCCTCTTCAAGTTGTGGTTACAGCCAATTTGAGCCAACCTGAGGCTGTTGTGGTGCTTTTAGCGTTCTGTTGTGTTTCCAATGTCATAAATACCTAATAGCAGTGGTCAACATTTAAAAATAAACACTTGCCACGCATTTTCTGCACAAAACAACCCCAGCTGCCTGAAATCTGCAGATAATATTATTTTTTGCATTTTTAGCTAATATTTAACATATTGATTATTAAACAGCTGGACTTAACTTAAAGCTCTCCTTGAGTTGTGTTATATTGTTCGTGAAAGAAGGCCACAGTCTACAGCTAGCTGTGAATTTGCTCCAGCTAACTTCCACACCAACAAATTCAAAGGTCTTTCCACCAATGCCATAAATCAGAGAACGACTGCTACACTAAGAGTGTGAAGAGCCATCAAGGGCTGCCTGTAGCCCATACCTCTCTATTGTGACACGCCCCATGAGGCTGAATCTCCCTGGTCTGATCCACCACAACCTGAAGCAAAGTCCTTACATAATCTTCTGGTCATCACACCCTACAGGATTTGACTTAGGTATTTCTTCCAGTTTCTCCAGAGAAAGCACAGAGGAAGATGCTGCCCATCCCTTTACTACAACTCCAGCTGCTGGGTGAGAAGAATGCAACTCTTATTTCTTCTATTATTTCTTCCTGCCAGTCCAAATCAGAGTTTCCCTTCCAGCTTTCAGCTCCTGCTTGCTGTCTCCCTGGGAGCAGAGGCTCTCCAGCACCTCTGTCCATCTGGCGAGCACTCCCAGTGCTGCAGAATGTCAGCTCAGGCAGGCAGCACCCAGCCCCTCCAGAGCCCCCTGGCAGACAGATATGATAACAAGCATCACATGTGCCTCTCCCAGATGGTGGCCAAATAGCACAGATACCTGCCCTGAGGCTTGCTTGTGCATGGACAGCCCCCAGCACAGCAGGTACCTGGGCTACCATGCACCTCCAGCTCCCAGCTGTGGCCAGCAGCCTGCAGAACCCTGCCCAGGCTCCCTGGGCAGCTCATCAGGAGGCACTGTAGGTGTGCAGCCTCACAGAAATGTGACCACTGTAACTCATCCGTGTCCAATTTCTTAGAAAGGAATTGTTCAAAGCTGCAATCCGCTGGACCAAAAAAGGTAAAGCCCTGCGACCCTTAGGGGACAACCTCAAACCCTCTCTCCAAGCAAAGCCTGCCATGCACAGCCTCTAACAGGGAAGTACTTTTGGTGCACAGCCACACCAGACTTTTCTGTGTCTTCCAAGTCATTCGGAGTCTCAAAGAAAAAGCATCCTCTTCATAAAAAGACAGGTGGTAGATGAAAAAAAAATGCAGATTTTCAATGAAATCTTGGAAAATGAGGGACACAATCACATTAGAAAAGGCTATTCATACCATTTGTTGAATTTTCCTTCAACTATTTATCCAAAACAGCCAGCAAATCATAGCAGCATCATACAATAATGGTACTCCAACCAAGTGCTGAAAGCTGCACCCAGAGTAAACCCAGAGTAAATACTGTATCCTCCTCAGTAATGAATGTCTGGCCTTTTGTCACCACGTAGGTAAGGGAAGGAAGCAAATACCTGATCATACAGTTTGCAACCTTCCCCACTATATGGAATGCCAGAAAATCCAGAGAGAGACAATTATAGTTTAGAGAGCCCAGTCAACCATTTAATCCTTTCAATGCTGTACTTGGGAGCAATACATATACTGAAACCATAGCCAGATAGAACTGGTCGTAGATGCAGAAGAATACTTAAACAGGAAAACAGGCAGTATTTTCTGCTTAAGCTGGTTTATGCAGCAGCATGGCATGGCCTGAGAGGTTTTCAGTTACCACCACAGGGCTCTGGATCTCTCCAGCCCCTCACAGTTCCAAGGTGTCTGAAGAAATCATATAAATGCTTTACAGGACGTTGTGTTACCTGTGTCTCAGGCAAATGAAGCACTGAACAGAAGTGCCAGATTAAACACCACACATACATCTCATAATAAACTGTAAAAACAGTTAAAGGCAAAAAAAGGATAGTAATAAACTGCTCCTGGAATTGCCTGATCTTGCAGCCCTGAGCCTACAGATTTGCTTCAGCGCTGGTGCTGCCTTATCCAGTTACACAGGGTGTTAGAGGAACACAGAACCACAGACTACCCTGAGCTGCAGGGACCCAGAGGGATCAGGCACCTGTCCCTGCACAGGAAGGTGTGCAGGACACACCTGAGGGTGAGATGCTACAGGACCACAGCAGGCTCTGCCTGGCAAATGCTTGCTGTGGCTTTAACACCTTGTGCTTGCCAAGTACCCCACTGAGAAGGAGACAGGGCAGGTGACCACACCTTGCTGTGGTAACACTTTGGTGAAGATGCCCTGAGAGGCTTCTCCTTGCTGTGTCTCCCCATCTCACAGAGACAAACCTGGTGCAGGGCAGAACAAAGGACAAGCCAGGCTGGAGATGGACTGACAAGTTCTATCAGCAATATGTCTCACACACACACACTCTTATGGGGGGAACACTCATCTTCAGAATTTCTTAAAATTGTGCTAAGGCAGTTATTTTCTAGCCCAAAAAGACTGGGAAAACACAGGGGAAAAAAAATCCTGTCTGATTTGCTCATATTCTATTTTTTGGATAAAAGTGTGGCCTTTTAATTAAAATGTTTCCACCTGTCATCTTTTACCTTTTTCTTTTCTTTTTCTTTTTTCTTTTTGGTGCCTTCACTCTTCATTCTCTTTAAATATTCAATTTCAATGCCCACAATAAAGCTGGATTCTGCAGCTTGAATTTAGGATGCTCAGCCCAACAGTTCTGGGACTTGCCGAAGTAGCAAATCAACTCAAGTTAGATGCATAACTTAATTACATTTATCTGATAAAATGCCACCTTCTTACAGGACACCCCAAATAATGTGCTTTCCCTGGAACATCCAGAGTCTGAATCATCTGTTTTACCTCTGCCTTATGCTAGCTTAGCACCACTGGCAACAGCAGCAGCGTTACACAGATTTGAAGCTGAAATAAATCCAGGGAGACACAGACACACCACAAGCACTCCGAAATTAATGTGCTTTTCACTGCTCTTCGTGTACAAACACACAGGGAAAAGGAGGAATAAAAAATTTTTCTTTTCTTCCTCGCTTTTCGCAAGTTCCTGGCTATCATTCTGAAATGTAGATATTCCCATCATGCCTCGGTGTTTTTCAGCCCCATGATGCCCTCACTTTTGATTGTATAGATGAAGTTGAAGTGCACAGGGTATTTACTGATCCAGTTATCTTGTTCTGTGACAGGCAGAATCAATCAATCAAGGGGCCAGCTTTATGCTTACGTATTCCAGGCACATCTCCGCACTTCAGGATACGAGATCACAGTGTTATCCAGCCAAATTTGATCAACAAATGCAGTTCCCCTGTGCCACAGCAATCTCAGATGAAGATGTTATTATGTGGAACTGAGCAAAGTGATAAAGACAGTACAGAAAAGGGAGGAAAAGTCCAGCTGGACCTTTCTGACAGCCTCTATATACTACGGCTGCAGCATCCCTTTTTCCAAGGCTAACAAAAATAGCACATTCCCAAGAAGCTGTTGCAAAATGCTTTCTGGCCACCCTGTATCTGTTGGTACCTAATGAAAGAAACGTTAGAGTTTGCTAACATGCTTTTAAATGTTGGATAACAGATTACACCCCTTGCCACTGTATTTATGGAGATATTTCTAACACAGGGTCACACACTGCATTTTTCATCACTCTGTTGAGAACAAGCATATCATAACCTGAAAGTCCAAAAATGCATTTTAAAATCATAGCTGGCTTAAGCAACCTTTAAGGATTTTTATTTTAAATCCCAGCTACAAAAAAGATGTAGTTGGATGTGTAAATGTTGAAATCTGTCTCAAGGAGAGTTGACACAACGCTTTTATTTTGCCAATAGCTTTTTCACTTTGCTATTGCCCTACAGTTTTTTTTACATTATTTAATCCAAAATACCATCTTTTTGATTCTACCTTTCTTTGCATTTTAAATCTTTAATGGGAGCCTTTGGCAGTCCATGGGCACAATTATTAGATATCTGCTGAGAGAAATTGAAAAATTAATCATACTTTCCATTTTATATTTCGGTACTATACATAAAAATTATCTGGTCTTAAAGCTGCATTCTGTGGTCTGTTGATATGCTCTTCCCAACATGGTAAATACTATGCAGGAATCCATGTATATCACATTCAAATCTCTTCAGCTAAACAGATAAATGGAGAATGCAGTGTTCTCTTTTCAAGTGCAAAATTTATTTCAGACCATTTTTCAATTAAAAGGCATCTGCTGCTATTTCTTCTGTTATGGACTGCCTCAAAAATCACTGTAAAAAGTACCCTAGACTAATCATATGGATGATACTGAAGTTGTTTATTACCCTTTTATGGACTTGGGTACTTAAATTACAGTTTTTCACAACTGTATGCAAAATGTGTAACATAATCTTTATGCAGTTTATTACAGAAACTGATATATGCATTAATCTGACCTTTGTCTAAATAGACCCTTAACCACAGGGAAAAAAAATCCAAAGGCATCTATCAGCATGTGAGCAGTATCAAAACTGCTAAATCTATTAACTTTGTTTTCCTTTCACTATTATTAAACTGGAAAGCAAAATTCAGCTGGAAAATTATGCCATTTGGGTTCCCTTGTCATCATGTAGTAAGTATGAGAAATATATGTGGAATAGCCAAATGGCCAATAGACAAAACACCCACTCCAAGTGACGTACTGTTTTCCATACCACTCAGACAAAATCAAAACAACAGAGCTGTTGCAAACAAAAACAAAATAACATTTCCCATAAGCATTCCAGACAGAGAAAATTTACAGGAAAAGAAAGCTGGGAAACGACCCAGAGTGATGTGAGTGTTTGTACCTCCAGCCATAAAACCCGCTTCTGGGTTGAGCTGGTAAACAACAGTTTAACATGAAAAACACATAAAGGCTCACCATCGATTAATTGTCAAACTTTGGAGTTAAAGATTTACAGCTGCTGGTGCTGCTGCCTTGGGCCAGGGGGGTCGGATGCTCGTCCCTCCTGCCCTGCACTGGGGCAGATGCAGCCAAGGAGCTTCATCTCATTCAGAAAAGAACAGGATGCGGCATGGGGAAAAGCTCCAGTGCTAGAGCAAGGAGGGGAAAGTAAACAATCAGGTTGATTGCTTCAGAGCAGTGTATTCTGCAGAGTTCAAAAAAAAAAAAAAAAGAAAAAGAAAAAGAAAATCCAGCTTTTTTTTCTTTCCGGAAAGTCCTTCCAACTCTCAGTGCAGCCTGGCGGAATAACAACTTTAAAAAGTGAAGATGTCGCTTTTTTATAGCTGACTCACATTTATATAACTTTGTTAATGCATCTGCTCCCTGGAAGTTACAGTATCTGTGCTCAGCTGCGATACCTGCCCATAAATCGTGGCAGCGCGGCGAATATCAACAGCTGCATTTTACTATTTCAGCCCGTCAGTTTACACTGTCTCCATCACGGCGAATTCCTGTCAGCTGCACTCTCGCTAACACAATTCCTATGTTTTGCCTGGCAGTAAATGGACGCTCCTGCCCCAGCATCATCTAAACAACTCTGTTAACATTTGCCCCCGAGCGTCTCTCTCTTTGTCCAGTCCCTGTCTTCTAACAGATGTCATCCAAGTCTAATCAAGCATAAAATGGTCATAAATATTTCTTTCTGGTAGATTTCACATTCGCATTTCATGCAGGGACATGATATTTTTCTGCTACCTCCAGGGAGTACCTAATGCAAAAACCAGTTACTTACATTCAAGGCTCATGTTCCTTTAGTAAAATGCAGCACATGTTCTCAGTTCAAAGACATAAAAAGGCGCAAGACTTTATCTTCTTTTGTTTAACTGCACCCTTTTTTTTTTAACAACGTGTGCCATAGCTTCCATCTAGGTATGACATTGTCCTTTGCTTACCAGGCAAACACACAATGCTGAATTTTGACCCTACCACTCTCTCAAGCACAAATATTTTTGAATTTCCTACTCCCATACCTTAATTATTGCACAAAATATAGATTTTTTTTTTCCTCAGCTGTTTCATTTGCCAAGCTATTTAAAGTATTCACATGAAAAAGGCTCCTCACTATTTTGGTTCTTTTATGCAAAATTTTGCAACCTACCTCATCTTCTTTCATTAAAAACAGTTAAATGATTCTAGGATACAAATTTAAGGCTCATGCCTATTTAACAGTTCATAATCACGAGATTTAAGCAATTTCCAGTGCTTAAACTTTGAAACTATTTTCAAGATAATTAATCCTTCTTGATGTTAGAGTAATCAGAAAAATTATATTTACCCTTGGTAAACTTGGTAAATAATATGGAATTTTCAGGCTGGAAACTAAAACTAACCTTAGATTATTCATAAAGCTTTGTGTGTTATCATTTTTTCCCCTTTATGTTTGGCATAGCAGAAATATGCCACAGCTATTTAAAGTGAACCACACAACACTTAAGGATATAGATCACAACAGTGAAGCTGTTTTTCCTCTTCCCTCTCCACTGAGCCTAATATTTGATTACTGTTAGTCAAATCAAGCTTTCAGGCAAATAATCTCCATTTCTTAAGTTAATGAGATGTGGTCATGTCGACAACAGCTTGCAGAAACTTTTAATTCCAATTCCTGCAGGCTGTGCTGGCCTCTTTTACAGCAACCACGGTATGAATGAGTCAAATTTGCCAAAATGGCTTATGTAGACAAGTGCACACTTTAAAGAGGCACTAATTAAAAATACCCACTGGTATCATAATTTAAATACCATGAAAATAAACTGTAAAAGTAGCTCAGCTACAATCTTACGACTTTCCTTAGAGCTCGTTTACTTTAACTAGATGATGTTTTATTGCAGATGTATTCCTAGCTAAAAAACAATTTTACGTCTTGGAGGAATTCAAGATTTTGATATAATTAAACAATTTATGTTAATATTTGTTTCACATAAGCTATTAAGCAAGCCCCCCAGAACAAGTGCTAATTGAGAAAGATGCAAAGAAGTAGACTGCTGAAGTAAGCAGCAAATTTATACTGTGGATTTACTGCTCTATCTGCAACTTCCCCCCTCATTACAGCCCTCTTTCTCCCTCTCACTCTGCTATAAGGCTCACAGCTGTACTGAATCCCATTAAAACACTTTCCTTGGATGCTGTTATCTACTGCTTTCCTCAAAAAAGGAAGAAGAGAGAAGGGAGACGAGAGGTGGAGCTTGGCATTATTCTCGATGCACTTCCCTGGCCGCAACTTCTCAAAATCCCTTTTGTCTTTCTGGTTTTTTGGCAGGGAATGAGAGCAGCACAGCTGTAGTGTAACAAAAGCAGACGTGAGACCAAAAATAAAATAAAAAAAAAGTTGGTGCTGAGAGGGTTAAACCTATTTAAGGGGTTAAATATGCAATTACCACTGACTAAAACCAGAGAGACATATAGATAAATAGAAGAAATGAAGTCCCCAGGTTCCATTCAGAAGCCTTCATCACATTACTACCAGACAGAAAACTCTTTAAGTACCATTTTCAGATGTTAAATCATTGTTCGTGCAGCACATATTCTCACTATTCCTGGGGGAACAATATCTGAAGACAGCGTGCTAACAAATGCAATCCAGTAAACAGGCATTTTTCCTCTTGTTGTTAGTACCTTTGTGTTCCAGCTCCCAGCTCTGTCATCCATGCCTTCTCTCTGCTTTGAAGTTAAAGTACTGAATGAGCGTTGTCATCTATTATCCAGAGTGTGCATGTAGATTATAAATAAGAAATAAAAGTGACTTTCAGTACACTGCTTTTGCATTAGCAAGTTGCCTTCTCTGTTACCTCCTCTGTCCTTCATACTTTGCTACCAACATTATATTAAAAATATGACTTAGTGTTTCTTCTAGAATGCTATAAAATATGTACACAGCAGAGACGAAAGTTTTACTGAAACAAACAAGTCCAGCAGTTTAACCAGGTTCATGAGTTCAGCTCCAACAGACTGTTTAAGCCTTATCTGCAGATGTCCTTCAGGCCCCTGACACATTAATTGCATCCCCAGCTTCTTTTGCATGCACACTACTGAGCACAGAGCTATTAATTACACTGGAGTTTATTTACAGAAAGAACCTTTTCCACTATTGATCAATTATTTATTAATATTTTCTGGCGTAATGATTTTTTCATTTTAAGGCCACAAATAAACACTTTTTCTACAAGTAACAGCACTGACCTATTTCAACTGCATCTGCTTGTTGCTGGTAATCAAACTCATCTCCATGAACACAACTGTGAGACTTAGAAACATTTCTCCCATTGCTTCATCTGAAGGAAGCACAATCTGCACTTTTAAGTGATCCATCAATCCCTTTAATCTTTATAGAATCCTATCATAGAATCCTAGTATGGTTTGGGTGGGAAGATCATCTACTTCATAACCCCCTGCTATGGGCAAGGACACATTCCACTTCCTCCTGCTTTCAGCTGGCTTCAACAAGCATCACTTTGGGTGTCAATCCACACATGCTGCCTCAATTATGGCATCTTAGGAAGGAAGGAGAAAGGTTTTTGAAGCCCTGAGGGGTGGTGGGCACCAAGGATGTGAGCAGAGATCTTTGTCCTGGCCCTGCTCCACTGGGGAGTGCCCTGGGCCACCTCTGGGTGGGGACACAGTGGTCTTGTGTCTCACACATCATCTGCCCAGATGTGCCCCTGCAAAACTTTTGGGGAAATCCAAGCAGAACCAAATCTAGCAGAGCCCAAAGCCAGCACTGCATGACAAACTGGAACCACAGAATCATTTATGTTGGAAAAGACCTGTAGGATCATCAAGCCCAACTCCTGATTGCACTGCCAAGTCACAAAGCCAGCTTCACGAAGGGTAAGCACAAGCGTGGGAACAATACATTCTAAATAAATAATAACAACTCTTTTACACTTAATAAATTTCTCATTATTCAGTGAACGTCCATTTTAGATGAGCAAAAGCATACTCATGCACCTAGCTCCCCTTCAATTCCATGTTCAGGTCAAAGCCTTGGCAGACATTAGCTCTTCCACAATATCTGTATTGCTTCAGATGAGGGGAGCACCAAGACCTGAGGACCAAAGCTCCTCTGGAGAGAGAGAGAAAAGGCTGGATGGGACACACCACTGGCAGTGCTGTGGCTGCTACCTCCAAAACAATGGTATCAGCAAGATTTCCTGAAAATTAAGTCCCTTGGTGCAGTTCCCTGTCTCTGCAGTGACTTTTGGGGCAGAAGGGGAATTGCCTCTTGGCTCTTCTGGCCGGGCAGCAAGATTTGCAGTCCATTTGTGGCTCAGTATGGGCTGGTCAGGTAAGGAATCTGCAGGGCAGGCACAGAGGAGCTCTGCTTCCCTTCATCCCTCCAGGTGTCCTGGATCTTTCTTCCTTTCATCCTTTTGGATAAACAATAATGATATAAGGAGGTTCAAGCACAGTCCAGTGTTTTTCACTTGGACATATGGGAGCCAGTCCTTTTATAAAATGCTTTTGGTAAATGGTTCAAGTTCCTGTAAAGACTGGGGCAATCAAGTAATGATTTTCAAGGCTATCATAGAATATCCTGAATTGCAAGAGATCCAACAGGATCATCAACTCCAAGTCCCGGCCCCATTTTAGGACACCCCAAAAATCCCACCATGTGCCTGTCACCTACCGCCTGTCTGGAACAACATACAGAAAAAAAATGAGATGGAACAAACGGAATAGAAGAAGACAAGATGGAAATGTGATGGTGCCTAACAGTCTCATTGGCAGGCAGCACATCTGCAGGCAGCTCAAACAGCCTGGGGAGCCCCACTCTCCTTCCCTTAGATAAGGTAGCAGTGGAATCTCTGGATGCATATGGATTATCAGAAACCCCATGAAAATGTGAAGGGCATGCTGGTGCCAGCCATGCTCAGGAGCCCCTCCAGCTCTGGGAAAGCACCACGTGCAGGACCTGACTGTGCCTTACGCAGGGGAAAGAGGCAGCCCTTGTGTCCTTGACATTTACTGCAGGATGCCTGTCAAACATATGAGAACATGAAGGGGTACTTTTTCCCTGCTAGGGGCCAGTTTTCCATCCAGCTCCTGTCCACAGGCTGAACAAACTGAGCCCCAGCCCGGCTCCCTTACTCAGCAAGTTCATGTCTTGCCCAAGATGACTAACAGGTAAATACTCCCAGGTTTCACGAGTTCATTTAACAAGAGCTCTACCTCCCCAGCACAAGGGGATCAGCTCCTAGAGACAAGATGAGAGGAGGTGAAAAGCTGGTCTTAGGAAACATGAGATCAGGTACAAAAGGGATTCTTTGCTTTCAAAGCATAATATGTCAGCTTGTGATAAACCTGAATTGCTTCATATACCAAGGATCACTAGACATTAGCTGCTTTTTATATGGCAATATGGTGCAGAGGTTTCAGACAGAATATTGTTTTATGTTGATCATGATAAAACTCTCTGTAGCTTTGATAAAGCTTGCACAGGCTTTTCATTCAAACTAATGAGTGATACTGGCTGTTGGATGCCGAGGCACGCTCTTGATGCTTTCCAATGGTTCAACTTGTAACCAGGAATCAATTCAGCCTGGATAAGCAAGAGTGTTACACATCTAAGAGGTTTTGAATGATGATCCTGTTCCCTGTGCTGTCCTCAGGTACACCTGAAAAGGCAGGGTGACAAAGGGAGCACCACATGTTGGCAAAGCACATCTCTTGCCCGGGGATCTCCTGGGTGCAGCCTGCTCTGAAGGAACAGTTGGCTCACTCTGTAATCAGCCATCAAACAGCCCCAGCCCAATGGGCCATTCACTTAGCACAGGCCTTGTGCTGCTCTGCTTTCCAACATCTGTTTCAATGCTTGTCATCTCCCTGCTTTAAACAAATGTACTGCAGATGTCTTGTCTTGGGGACGACAGGGACTTGGCAGAGACAGGAACAGAGGCCTCCAAATGACAGAGGCGTGGCTAAGGCAGTTACTGGGGGGTTCCGGATGGACTCTGGGCACTGAACATGAAATGGGATTTTCACTCACACCCCCAGCCCATGTCCCCCTTTGAACCTCCTGTTTTCTACTTCAGATTTAAGGGAGTGATGAAGGACAGTGACTGGGATGGAGACTGAAGTACGGCCTCCTCAGAAACATGTGTCCTGAGTCTTCTCAAAATCATCATTGACATATACAATTAAATGGGAAAACACACTCACTGGCTCATCAACAACCTGATACAAGATTAGACATAGAGGGATGTTGGTTTTTTCTTGTCCAACCCAAGCCATTCCATGATAAGACTTTTGGTCAGGCACTGGGGAAAACCTTCCTAATGGAGAGCTGAGCACCAAAAGGCCTGGTCAGGACTGAAAGCTCTACTGACAGGCTGCTGAGAAACAGATCAGACAGACTCAGGAGCGTCACAGACACACTCTACTCCAGCCTTTGGTCTGCATGGAAAGACTGGGGGGGGGAAAAAGTCTATTTTTCCAAAACCCACAAAGAAAAACGTTAAGACTAGAGGAGGAGCTCACAGCAAACCTGGGCTGGTGGGCTGCCCTATCGTGAGCGTGGCTGCAGCCCAGCCAGGCCATCAGCCAGCACTGGAGAAGTTCCTACCTCCATGACCTTGGAAGGATCCCCAAACGTGAACACGGCACACGCTTCCCTGCCCCCAGGGAGAGGCACGTATTTTTGCTCACAGTTTATGAATCTTTGACGTACAGTCCCTATGACACAGCCTTGGAAGGCCGTATCTTTTATTTATTATGCCTAGCAATTGTCCTTGCAACCAATTATGAAAAAAAAGCAGGTGGTCAACAGAAACTCTGCAAAATAAAACCCCTCAGCAAAGCAAACACCGTGCCTTTCAGAGCAAGAAAAAATACTGTAAACAGAGCTAATCACTGTTAAACCCTTATAATCCAGTCCTTGCCCAAGTTAAGAGACTGAAACCAACAGTAAAGCACTTCAAAAAGCATTAATCGGAGCAACTGGTGAATCATTTCTCAAGGAAAAAGAGTCAGAACTATTTTAAACTCTGAACACTGACTGTGTTGTGAAAAGGGGTTCAGACCTATCCTGCCAGACTGGACTAAGGACAAGAGTCCCACAGCACCTGCTGGGATGGCTGCTCCAGGAACAGCTGCTCCAGGGACCTGGGGAAGGGCTGCCAGTAAGGGCTTCACCCCAGTAGTCATAAAGGAAGATGTGGAACAGCAAAGAGCCCACTTTTAGCTCCTCCATAAAGCAGCTACAGTTACCAGCATTCCCTGCTCCTTCTTGAGTATTATATTCAATAATATTAATAGGCTCATATTTACCATATCTTAAAAGCTAACAATCCCATTGCCAGCGCTAATTAAAAAGACAAGAAGCAGAAAAGAAGCAGTGGATTACTTCTTCAATATGGATTCACGTCTAGATTTAATAAAACCTGCTTTAGTGCTATAACCTTACATTTGTTTCAAGAACACTATAAAAGATAAGTCTGCTTTTTGTTGTTTATTGACTTGGAGGGTTTTCTTTTGGATCTGTAATACAGCCTTACAGCCATGGGAAAGCAAGGAAGGAGACTGTTTTCCCTGAACAAAACAAATGCTTTTGCTACCCAAATACCATGTCAGGGATGAAGAAACCAGTACAGCTATTGAGAGGGAAGAACAGGCACTAAAATGAAGCACTGGTGAGGTTTAGCTGTACCAAACCCTCTCTGTGACCTTACAGAAAGCACTTTACCTACAGCTATAACTGAATGCCACAGCCAGCTGTTCCACGGGAGACATTTTGGGGATTCTACCAGACACAGAGCACCCCTGTCCCAAACAGAGCTCCCACACCTGCACACTCAGCACACTGGATGCTTTCAACTTTAGCTTTCCAACAAAATCCAGAGCAGTTGCTTTCCACACACACCTGTCCATCCTGCTCTGAGCCTGAAGAGGGATGACATAGGAGAGCAGGTATGCAATGCAACACAACAAAGTCAAGATAAAACTGCAGCCACTCACCCCAAAACCAGAGCTATTCCTAGGTGAGCTCATCTGCAGATCAAATTTCTCATTTAAGCAGAGGCCAGAAGAATTCTCCCAGAGACTGCTGAGACTGGACTGGGAGGATCTGAGTGCTCCAAATGCTTTCTTATCCATGAGAAAAACTATGTTCCATCTTGTTTCTAATTTTTGCTGCAAGATGCTGGGCCCCACTACTTCTAACAAGTTCCATCCTCCTTCCCTGTGCCTGCCTGACCTTTCTCCTTCAGTGAATCACTTAATTATGTGGAAACAGCAACAAAAAACGGTGATGGTTTAAGAAGACAAATGCTCCAGCTTCATCCGTGAGAGAGCAGCCAAATCCTCCCAGAGTTGTGGGTCTGCTGCTGATTCAGGATGCCAGAAGGTACTAGGGAAGATCCACCCTCTGCCCACACAGTCCTTGGGAACAGCTAGGGACCTTACCCTATTTCTGCACGTATCTCACTGATTACTGGAAAAAGGAGGAAAAAAGCAAGAATGTCAGACAGTCAGTGGTCTTACAACATTTCACTGGTGTTGCAGTTCTTTCCTGGCAGACATTTTTCAGTATCGGTGATAATAACAAGGAAAATTTAAGGAAAACTTGATTTGAGCACGCCAACAGCAACCACATTCTTTTAGCTTGTGATCACTCTAGTTCAAATAGACAAGATTTTTTCCCCCCCTCCCTTCCTGCACTTAATTTCCAGGTAGAGTTTGTTAAAGCCTGAAATCCCACCTGAACTTTGGAAAGTCTTAAAAAAAAAAAAAAAGGAAAAAAAAAGAAGAAAAAAGACCCATACACAAATATTTGGCTAAGTGACCCATAGCAAATTGCGTAATGCCAGTTAAAAGTTGTGTTTTCTAAGTATCAGCCCCAGAGGTTTTATCTGAAATAAAATCCTGATTACTTCAGATTCTGGAGGCAAACTGTGACCTTGCTCCGCATCTCCAAATTTGAAACATTTGTGTTGTGCCCGTCAATAACGATGCCTCTTGCTGGAAAGGAATTAAATCCTTTCAAAAAACTTGCTTATTCTATTTCATAAGGTAAGAAGGCCCCAAATGTGCATATAAAAATTAGCTCAGCCTTGAAGCTTGATCAAAAGAGGTCACCTAAACCTGGAACTGCAATGCTCTACCAAGCAAAAATGACCCATCTCCAGGCATGCAGCTGCATGCCCAGCGATGTTTCTGTCTGTAACCATCCCAGTCCTCAATCCTTGGTCATTAAATGAGAGCCAGTATTAGGTCAGCACACAGAACACAAGGAATTATATCCATTTCTTGCATCCTTCTCTTCGGTTTGCCTGGGAACACACTCTGAGAGCTGGGGGCAAAGGGGAGAACTGCACTGATGAGTTTTACAACACATTGTCAGAGAGATTAAATAGCCCAACTCTCCTCAACCTTCACTTTATCAGCCCTACTTTCAGTAGCCTGGAAAAAAACAAAAAAGAAAAGAAACAAAACAAAACAAAACAAAAAGCAAACAAAAACCCATAAAAGAAAAAGAAAAAGAAGAAATATGATTCAAAATAAATTGAAAAGCCCAACTTGTAATAAACCTGGCACTTGCCCCAGGCTTCAGGGATGTCTGAGACTATACACTCCACAGACACAATCTGTAGCTTTTATAGGGGAGAAAGAGATATATTTGCACTATTTAAAACAGGTTGCAAATATAGTTTATGTTTTGAAAATGTAGGGAGCACGGCTAACAAAATACAGAATGCAGCAACAAAACAAGCAACACTATCCTACAAAACTGTCATTATATAATGTCACTGTTTACACTAAGCCTCCAGAAGATACCTTCTGTTATTTTTTTTTAATTAATGGGGTGCTATGCAGTTAAATAAACTCATGAAGAGCATTCACAACTTCTGCATTTTTACTTCATATCCCAATCTTTATTTACAACATCACTGTTATAAATTACAACAGTACTGTTAACATTCTTCTCACTTGCTGGGATACCCAGTGGAGCTCCCCTGAACATAATGCAGGAAACCATGGCATTTTATTCTGTTCTTATTTAAATGTTTTTTAAGTCAGAAAAAACTCCACTGAAATCAGGGGCTACGCTACTGAAAACAGCTGCAATTCCACTGCTGCTCCTCAGGCACTGCCAAACAATCTCCCTGCATGCAGCGTGTCTCCAAATAAAGTTAAATTAGTTCTAAAATATCAGCAATCCATGCAACTTCTTATTAGTGTGAAATTACTTAAGCCTTAATTCAGCAAGGTACTTAAGCACATTCCTAATTTTACAGGCATGAGACGTACCAGTGACCTTAATCAGACTAGTCATGCACTTACATTTAGGCACATGCTTAAGCATCTTGCAACGTTAAAAGCCACAATGAGGAGCAGTTCCATGTGAATTAAAGGCTGCTTACACCTCCATAGGCACACTACCATTTTAAGTTTGAGATATATATATATTTATATATATTTTTGCTACAAATAAGTGGTTGCACCACTTATAAAACAACGCTTAAAGTATGAAGATCACTGGAGGAGGAACAGTCTTTAATAATCTGAATAACATCAATCAGTTGAAACAGACTTTTAATTCATATCTGATGCTTGCTGGAAGCCTTTTGCAGTGTATACACGTGCTGGCTAACAGCTTTAAAGCATTCCTTTGCAGACTTTCCCTAAACAGCACTCCTGACGGTGGAACTTTACTGCTTATGAGTAAGCATAAGCAAATATAAGGGGAGAGTGCACACCTACGAAAACAGCTGGGAACAAACACACCACTGCTGAATTTTCACAGAGATGCAAGGCTAAAAATCAACCCAGCAAACATATTTCAGAAGCTCCATCCCTTCAAAGAGCCCACAGAAACCTAAACGATTACTGCCTGATCCTAATTTACCAGGCGAAGTAAAAGCAGCTATTGTAAAACAATAAATAAATACAGAAATAGACATGGGCAGCCCACAGAGGACTTCTGGATTTGGATGTGCACGTAACCCAGGTGATTACATGTCTAATGACCCAGCTTCTGCATGTCCATGCTTGTACCTGCACACACAACAGCAGAGCTCTGGGTGCCAATGTCAAGGTGCTCTGAGGACTCAGGTTTATGCAGTTATTTATCAAAGACATCAGAAGCAAAATAAAACAAAACCAGGACAAAGAGAAAACAATAATCTCAGCAATAGCAACTAAGTAGTAGTTTCCCCTTACCCTTCAACAGTTAGAGAAAATTTAGGGCTTGTTGGTGTCAATAAGTAGTTATAACAAAGACATTAGCAATAGTGAGGATAGAGAATGCTGCATGAATGTTCTCAGCATGGTTCATTGACAACTGATCTAAAAATTGAATTATTAAGGAAAAAAATCATTGATTCTAAAACCCAGGCAAGGTAGCCAGCCTATGTTAAAACTTATTTAATTTTTCCAACGCTGCTTCATTCCTAAGCTCTCAGAACCACAGCTTTTCCATTGAAAAGCAAAAGACATTTTACGCACAATTTTCCCTCTACTAGAAAGAGGTATATTGTGCCCTTCAGTGAACATAAAATTGATATTATCGTCTCTTAGTTTATATCTCACTACTTAACCTTCAGATTAAAAGTTATTAGATTTGAATGACTAAAAAGACATCATGTCACCTTCCGTTCAATGCTGGGAGATGGCAGAACTTGGGGGAAAAGTCTGAATGATAAAAACCACAAAGTTACTGGGAACATAAAGTTGTTTTTCACAATCTCTGATGAAACAGCAGAAGCTCTACAAATGCAGTCATCTTTTCACCACGTTGTAATCTTCAATTATGAGGGTACTACAATACAAAATCAGACACAATCCAATAGCCTGCATGGAGCTTAATCTATACTTTCAAATGGCTCCTTCAATAGCAACAGCAGTTTAATAATTAGGCTTTCTGTCTCTTTGGACAAAATGACTCAACACAGACGCTCCCTTCTAAGTCTAACAAACAATTTTGGTCTAACCCAGTTATGTCAATATGAAACAAAGACTTTATCTTGGATCTAATTTAGCAGTTTTGCTCTACAGAGAGAAGTCCACATGATGATCAGTGGGACTGTTAAACTCCTGATGTGGTCTGTAACCTCTCCTCACAGGTTTGCAAAATAACCTGAAACTCACCAATTAAAAAAAAAAAAAAAAAAGCATTTCTTTAATTTACACTGCAAATTCAGATTTCTTTCTAGTCAAATTTTCTTTTTGATCTGCCCAGTTAAAACAGCCTCTCAACAATACACCAAATCCCCCATTTCTTGTACATTTTCCTTGTCTTTGAACATGAACAAAATCTGAAGAACCCACATATTCCCTCTGGAGTTTGATTCCCTCAATCTAACCCTTCACATCCCAACATTTCATGAAACAACCTCTGCCAAAGGGCCCAACTCTGGCATTTTCACACAGACACCACAAACAGCCCAACTGCAGGGCACAGACCAGAATCTAGTCCAAATTTCTTTTGTCTATCAGGCCTTCTTTTACATATGAACAAAACTGTATTTTTCACTTGCAGATATTTACCGGAATAAAAGCACAAAACAGGATATAACAGGAAAACCCCCTTCTTTCCTTACTTGGTGGACACATGGCAAAACTAGTATTTATCTAAATTCTTCAGAAAGCTTGAAGTGACACTTCATAATTACAGTATAGTACAGCTCACAGACAAAGTGAAGAAAAGAAACTTCCCCACAGTTCTTTACATAAACCTCCTCCTTCTTTCTCCACATACCAGTTGCGTTTGTATTTCTATTCCAGTTTGTCATAAACACGGCCACCTTGTAACCCTTTTTATCAAGCAATCTATGCACTACCTAAAAGTACACTACACTCCATCAGACAAGCTATAGGTTTACATTATCCAAACATTCCAATTCTGCCTGCTCAGCGCAGCTTGTCAATAAATGCAAGCAATTGCAAAACAGCAGTGTGTGTTTTTTTCCTTAAGAGAACACTGATAGGAGCCTGCCAGTTCTGCAAAATAAACCCTTTGCAATCTCTGCAGCTAATCTGTCAACAAATTACTATTAAAGTCATACCTCCTCAAAGTTCAAAAGCTTTCTGGATTAGACAAAGATACTGAGTTTTATACTCGTGGGGCAGTACTTGAAGTTACGGTATCAAAGTGGATCCGGCTATTGATGTGGAGAGGTTTGTATTTCTGCCACCATGCAACACAGCACTTGGTGTCTTGCTGCTATGCATCAGGATTCAACTTTGTAATCATTCTCTTTGTTCAATTCACAGTCTTGTTTCACTGCTAATAACGTGAAGAACACTTTAATGAATAGTCCTGAGGATAAAAATAAAATGCAATAAATAATATTTATTTTATAAGCTTTAAAAAAAAAAAAAAAAGAACTGAGGCATCAAACCTTCTATTTGAGGAGATGTCAGAAACCGCTGAAGCAACTACAGCTGTGATCATGAACATTAAAAGGCAGTTTGTCCCTCCTGACCTTCAGCTTGTGGGTCACTCCAACACCCATTCTGCACCTCCCAAATGTTTTTCATGATGCCTTAGAGCCAACAGATGCTGCCAGACTCTGTCTGGTACTCTGTTCCCAGGTTTTCTGTTCTGTCGCTTGGTGCTGCCTCCGTGGGCACTCTGGGACAAAGCTCCTGAGCCCCCCTACCTGACCCCACGCCAAATCCCTGCTTCATCTCTTTAGGAAGTACAATGATCCAGGTAACCTTCATGCCTGCCCCAGACTTGATAAGCAGGTCACCAAACCCCTGCCCATTCCACCACATCCTGACAATTATTGCCACGAGATGCTGACCTCTGGCACCAGTGGAGTCAGCAGCAGAGGGAAGGCCACCTCTGCCACCCCCAGCAGGTGCCAAAATACTGTGAGAAAAAGTTCTCTTTCCCTTATACTTTGGTTCTGAGGGTGACATCTATATGCATTTCCACTTTTACCCAACTCTTCCACATACATACCATCCCTGAAGAGTCACTTGTATTGCTTTGCCTTTCTTACTTCACCAACATAAACATCAGTTGGAATTACTTGGCTTTATTATAAATAGCAGAACTCATCCCCACATTTGCTACTCCCAGCTTAACAGTACGTTTTATGAGATTGCTAATGCTAAAATAATTGAGCATCACATCACTCTCTGTCTCCTTGCATGGCAGAATCACCCTAACATGACATGGGAAGCATAAAACTTGTCCTACAAGTCCTCCCTGTACTCACAGCAAGAGTGATCACACCCTACACTTCTGCTGCAAACATATGAACAGCTGTGGTGCTCCATATTTTTCCATGGTAAAATGTTTACAAGTCTGCAAACCCATTAAAACTTCCTAAAAAAACCCTCAAGTATTTCTGTTTTCCTCTCTCATACTAACAAAGCTATTAGTCCTAATAAATTCATAAATGTCACCAAAAATCTGACCCTAAATTCAGCACAGTTGCTTTCACAAGCCATTGTACATGCAGGTTTCTCTGTTCTGCCACGCTCATCATGGGAACACACAACCAACCACAGCAGCAAAGCTCAAACTACCCACCACTGATTTTTATTTTTTTCAGACAAAACAAGTGCCAGGTGGCAAAATGAAAAGATTTGAATGAAATGCTCTTAAGAAATAGCTGTTTAATTCAGAACTCATTCATTTGTATTGAAGGAGTGTTTTGTAGAATGCATTCTGTTAAGTGACCTGAGAGCATATGTTGTATACGGAGAAACATCTAAACATTATGCTCCATGTTGTATGTGTATCTGTAAATGCTTGCATTAGCTGTCTGAAAACAACGGGGTTTTCTTCTTTTCAGCATTTAAAAATGTTTTCCAAACACCAAGGTTGATATTTTTATGCTAGCTCCGATTAGCCTCTTATTGTTATCAGGACTGGGTTTGTTGGTCGCTTTTTTATTTAATAACTGTTTTAAACTTTGCAATCAACTTGCTTTATAAAAGATAAACTCCATGGAGAAGTTAGTCATCAAAACCAATTAACAGCAGAATTCAAACACAGAACATAAAGGTCTTTGAAGAACTTGGAGAAAAGCAAGATCCCCAACCACATTCTCTGTACTGGCAGAGGATAAATAAACTCCAAGCTAAAATCAGAGCTGTGTGAAAGCAATCCCAAGCCTGGCAATCCCATCCCCAGCCCTGAGCACTCGGGTCTGTGCAGAGCACTGTTTGGGGAGGGCTGGAGGACTGGGAATGAATGGGTGCCACTCCTTAACTGACCAAATGGGCGGCTGAATGACACCAGCCATTACATGTGAGGTGACAACATTATCTGAGACATCCTGAGCTCTTGGGATAGCTACAAGCCTTGGGATGGCTGTGGAGAAGCCCTGGCACAGGGTCAGCTCATGGTGGAGGAGCAGAGGTCTGAGCCATTCTGGTCCACCGTGTGCACGTCTGCATGATCCCCCCTCCCTGTTTCTCTCTGCACAAAGCCTCACTGGAAAATTCCATAGTGCTCCTATGGAAAACACAGTGTAATTAACTCATTTTGATACTAAGCCTTTTTTAAGATGAGACCTTTGTGTGGAACATATTTTACTCCTCTTCTACTGTCCTATATTAATCAAAGCTGTAACCCCTGTTGTCTTTGCACTACGAATCAGAATGTGCCCCTGGCAAAGAATGAGGGAAAAGTCAACAGGAATTAAGTTTCAGTGCAACTGTTTACTCAACTGTGGCCTGCAGTTATTGAAATTTTATCCATGGTTTTGTGTGACTACTGCAGTAATGAATTCAGCATGGCTGTGATTTTCTCACTGATGGTATTCTCACTTCAAGTAAAAACCTGTAGGACGAAATGATTGAAACAACCAAAGTCTGTGCATTTAGTATTATCCATTTTTCTGACTTGTTTAATTATGGCAGCTTTCTGTCTTAGGTTGGCAAATGGGGTGCCCCGCTCCTCCTCAAGCCTTCACTTTGCTTTGTTTTTGAGCACAGGTTTTTTTCTTCTCCACAACAACCTGCTAAAAAGATCACTGTACACTTAGGGGAGTCTTAAACAGATGCCAATCGCTTATTTAAAAGGTTTTAAGAATCCTTATTGCATTAGAGAAAGTGAGGGTTAGGCGTGAGTGCATTCACCATGGCTCTGCTGCAGCCTTTGTTCCCAAACACATTAATGATACATGCCCAGCACTTTGGTGTAAAATTTCCTCAGAGGGCCTCAGAATTTTATCAGGGAAAAGAAAAAGCCAAACCGTATTATACAGATAATTTACACTGGTGAATTTGGTCACTTCCCAGAATATACACTAATTAAAATACCAAGGCAAAACACACAATTTGGTTCTGATTCTTCTGAGTTGAGGAACACGGACATGGATGTATTTATTTATTTATTCTGACATTTTGCACAGCAGATACCTCTTTAGCCTTCCTCACTAATAGAAAACATTCTGTTGATAGAGGTTGCTAGGTTATATTAAAATTTGTTGCAAAAACAAAACTTAACGTTAGCGTATTTTCCACCCAGTGACATATTTTGGAAACCAGTTATTTGTATACAGCAGTTCACCCAATCGCTGCCACCAGACTCAACACAATCCGGCAACGGAAGCAAGCCCTGATCTTTGGGTGTTTCCAGGGAATGATTACAAAAAGGAGCCCCGGAAGAGAAGTCCAAGGTTTCCCTTTACACTAACGACTGACTGCAATCCCCTACGGGCAGAAACGCTCAGAATGTCACAGGCGAGTCCTAAAAGCATCCTCTGCCTGGCAAGTACAAAGGGCTTGGGAGTGGGGGGGGTTAAATGCTTCATGCTTTTCCTGTAGGTAGGAAACTTGTAATGCATCTTACAGTACCTGCTGTTGCTGGAGATGTGCTAAATCTGCAGCCCCAATTTCAACGGAAGGTGTCTCGCCGTTTGATCTCACTTCCCGCAGGCTGCACTCTAGTAAATGGTTGCCACCGCTCGCTCCATTCTGAATGGCTGAACCGTTACTTTTTGTCTCAGTCCCAGATTCTTGCATCATGACTCAAAAACCTGAAATAATTTAGGGGAGGGGAGGGGGGGAAAAAAAAAAAAAAAAGCAGCTGTTAAAACAGTTGCTGTATATAAGGAGACATGCCCTGTTTTAAATCCTGCCAAAACTGTAAACATATGTCATTTTCCTTCATACGATTTATCTTTCATTAATGGTTCATGCTACTAGTTTATGTTTATTTATCCGTTGGTACAGCTATAATTTTAGTAAGTTAGTTCTCTTCTAAATATAGTATTATTTGCTCAACATCTTCTTTCCCTTAGAGAAAAAAAAATATTTTTGAACGAACACACAGAATCCATAATTAAATTTCTCTAGTTACATCTGGATGCTTTACTTTGAAATGGATGAGTCATTCTTGGCAACATACGATGGACAATATCAAAAATGTGATATATGCTGTGTAGGGGCATGGAGGTGAAGCGGAGAATTCACTATTTTGGTTTTCACTCATACCATGATAGTGCCAAATTAGCACCTTTTATTACTCTGAAGCAATTTAGGCTTAATCTGGGATGTGCTGAACCATCATCACTTCTCATTTCAGGAGAACTGCTACAAATGCTCACAGAATTAGTCTTGTTGGCCAAGTTTTTGGCTACAGATTTGGATGCTCTTATGGCATTACAGCGAGGAGTATCCTGTGTTATTTGGCTAATCATCATCTCAGCAGCCACACTCCCTCCAGCCAGCCCTCTCTACTGACTCTTGGTGTCAGCCTGTCCCTGGGTGCTTCACACTCTGAGCTCACCAAGAGCATCAGTGGGTCACAAGCCTTTAATGAGGATGAGGATGAGTACCCACCTCCTCACCCCAGCACCCCTGGGATTTACACACCCTCAGGAGCAAATATCACCATTGGTGCACAAGACTCCCCACACAAAGCAAGTATGCCAGCTTCCAGTTGAGAAGCACTAACTCAGAGATATTATGATGACTTGTTTTAGAAGTATTTCCACCTGCAAAGCCCCAGCTTCCAGGGTTTAAATACCATTAACCTGTCTGGCTTCCACCAGCCCATCCCTCCTCTCCCCCTCACCCAGGGAAGATGGGGTATGGAAAGCCAAGCTGTGTGTCCCAAGCACATTGCCAACTCCACACTAACCACATGCACATGGGAGTCAAATGCCCCTGTGCAGGGTACTTCACCTCAGAAGGAAGATGTTTTATCTTCAAGGAAGAACCCGTTTGAATTCAGTAAACCAAGCACATGGATGGTAGCAGGACAGATTCAAACATTCAGATTACATTTAAATAAATTTCAGCTGGTCTATGGAAACTTCTTTCAATCTTTTTTGTTAAATCTTCAAATTATGCCAGGGGACAAAAGGGCTTGGAGACTCATTATAAAGCTTCTGTCAACTCCTCTGTAAAAGCTCCAGAGATCTAAACAAACCTACAGCTTTCCCAACACCACTAGGAAATGCTCTTGGCTTTTAACATGATCCTGCTCCGATACACACCAAGTATGATGTGTTTTTAATTTTCAGCACTGTAAGAAAAGCCCATAAGCATGATAAGGTCTAAATATGTGTTTACATCTAACAGGCAAGGCTGGATTACACACCAGGCAGTGACTGCATGGCACAGGTTGCTTTGGAAGAAGACACAGGAGTGAGAATCCACACACAGCTCTCAAGTCACCCAAAGATATACCAGGCAATTTTTTATATGCTATACTGCTAAAAAAAGGATTTACCTCTTTTACCCTATGACAAACCAAAAAGAAAGAACTGATGCAATTCTTTTCTGCTTCCACCCAAATTTGGAGTCAGGTCTCAGCTGGAGAAAATGGAGCACTACATTAATTTACCCCAGCAGCAGATGAAGACAACAATCACCACCAGGAAAAATTGGGTTAGAGGGTTAAACTTATGCCAATGACTGTTTTGGAGCATGACAGTAATGGTGGGTGGCGTGTCCCCACCACACAGACTGAAGCTGATGGAGGAAGGACAAACTCAAGATTTAGTGGAAGGTGCCTCCAGCAGCCACTGTGGTGGAAAGAGATGCTAAAACCCATATGCCAGAACAGTAAAGAAATACATCTCATTTTCCAGCACTTCTGATGCAACAAATGGGAAGTGAGAACCTGGATAAATAAGCAGTAGGGTCAGAGGAAGCACCAAGCAAAGCTCTGACAGCAGCAAGAAGAATGTGCACCACTGAGGAGCAGATCCATCACTGCCTGATCACGATTTGTTGGCTTGCCCTTCTGAGCGAAATATCTCCGGGACACAGAAAATAATTCACAACCAAACTGGTCAAGAAGTTATTTATTGTCTCTAGGACTGCAAAATGGTCCTGGAAAGAAAAAACAGTAAAAATTGCAACAATTTTTCTAACCTATAGGACTAAGAAAAAGATGGATTATTTATTGTATTTGGTTAGAAAAAGATCATAGTTCTTGAGAACCTTTTCCATGACAAATTTCATGCTCTGTTTTTCCTTTTGAAGAACCCCAGCCAGTTACCAGCTCAGCTGCACAGGGGCCATGGCCCCTTCACTGGTTGTGACCACCCTACAGATCCCAGCAGAACTGGCAGCAGCTACCAAAGAAACGAAGGTGGAAAGAGAGTTTGCTAAGGGACCATGTTTAAACCTTCAAAAAATTATTTTAAAAGCAGAAGTGAACATCTTTAAGCATTTTTTTAAAAAACCCACCAATTTACAAGCAGTCAACTTCTATATACCTTAAACTAGATGCCTGTACAAAACAAAAGCACTTTGTTAAAATACCTCCAATATAAAACTGGTATTTCAAGGGAAAAAAAGATAAAACTGTTTATTTCATCACTGAAGTCAAATGTGAGTTGACATGAATAATCACAGTTTGGTTTGATCATTAAGTGTCATGTCATGAAAAATCAACCTGTGAGAGCTTTCTGCAAGAATGATTATTATTTGTCTTTTTGAGCACACCTAAATGAACTGAGGTGATCGTACACTGAGGATGGCTGAGATAATTGTCTCTTCCCAGCACAGAGGAGATGAACTTACAGGAGCCTATTACTGAAGTTTGTCATTCAAAATTGTGAAAGAAAAATGCAAAGCAAGGTTGACTTTATGCAACATAATTAGGTTCTGTGGGAACTGAACTGAAACTCCAGGTGAAGCATCACAAACCGTGATTCTGGTCTGAATACAACCAACACAGTGCTGGAGAAGCTGTTATGCATAATGATTTACTATAAGAAATAATAATACTCCACAACTACTTCCATGACAGGCAGGAAACCTGGTTCTGACTTAAGAAATTTAATGGTAGAAGAGTCCATGTCTATCTCATATGTTCTAGAAAGCAGAATGATTCTCTTATCAATTCTGCAAAGAAAAATGCATTTTTAGCACTCAAAATATGTGGGTTATTACCAGTGTAAGTATTTTTATTTTTTTCTATATATAGAAAAATTCTATGGTATTTCATGTTATGAGGGATACAGAATGACTCTGAATTATTAAAGGTGACACAAGATGTTTTTCCCCTATGAAGGGACCAAAGGTAGGCTGCAGTATCAACAACAGCTTGTGAAATTTTATCCTGAAGTCAAGGAGCACATAATAAAAGAATTGCTCTGAGTTAATGTAAGCTTGGTTTAAAAATTTCAGAAGAGTGATCAGTTTCTTCAGCTTCCCATTTTAACCTGCACAGAACTTTTTCTAGCTTTGATGCACAGTCAAACACAAAGTCAAAGCCTTACAGCTGGGCCCATCTCTTTGCTGAACATGTTATGTCCAAGGTAATGGAGCAAAATTTCAGTGAAGCGAAATCTAAAGAAGGCACTCTGTCAACAGGAGGACAACAGCTAATCATCTTCCAGATTACCTGGAGAAAAGCAGGAGACAGCCAATTCCTTAAGGACATGGTCAAATTTGAGAAAACATAGCTCAGATGTGAACTTTGCACGAATTAAAAGAATCTTTCTGATGACTCCAGTGTCGGTGTTTTTGAGGTTAAAAAAAAAAAAAAAAGAACTTAAAGGAATCCTAATTCTGAAAAAGTTCTTGCTAATGCATTAAAAATGCGTCCATAAAGTCCATAACAGCGCCAAGACCAGATGCTGCTGATACACATCTCAGCTCCACTGGCCTATTAAGATGAGCAAGGTTAAGCATGGAGATTAGTAGGCAGGAGGTGGGCGCTGAAGTGTGCCACTGCTGCAATTCTGCTACCAGTATAGTTTCTGAAGACTAAGCAGCATTGTTTAATGTCAGCATGAGGGAGGATTTACTGACTGAAGCACCTGTCAGAATAAGGACCCACTCCAAGTCTGAAAGACTAAGGGACTGATATTCAGATGTCTCTAGATGCTTCACCATACAAGGAGGCATCTGGTGAGGCATTTTTAAGATTCTTCAATAAGTACCAATCTAAGCATATCATCACCTTTAAAAAAACATCCCTGGGGTCTTCTGGCCTTAAAAATCCCTGTTTAAATAATCTTCCAGACTTAACATGGACTGCAGATTCACAGCACAGCCTGTGTGTTTCAAAGTTTCTTCAAGGTCCATGATTATATTTCAGATGTTAGTACTTGGGTGTTTACAAATACATATGCACATAAAGATCATTAGGCATTTCTATCCCCTGGGACCAGTGCTACAGCAAAAATATTGTCATAATACAACCCTCCTTTGCCACATTTGTGAAAGATTTTAGGCTAACAAAAAGTTCAGTCTTTATTTTAGGGCAGTTAATTAAGGTTGACCAAGTCAGGCAGAAGTAAATTAACTTGGCTGATCAATTATTTATATGAAGCAGAATAAATGCCCTTAAAGAACTTGGCCCAGCCATGAAAGGACATGTAAATTAAACACAACACAGATTTATAAAATGTATTTCTACTTTTATAGGCAGAAGAGTCAATGCTAAAATCAGTTTTAAGTGAGTGATCAAATCACACGATCTAGCCCGAAATTCTCCAGCAGGCATTTTATCCATACGTGCATGGTTTATTAATAAAAGTTCTACCTAGCAGTCACAAGCAGCTCCCCAAAACCGGCTCAGGAATAATTTTAGAGCATTTATCCGTGTAATTATTAAAAACAAAACAAAACAAAAAAACCCAAAGACGGTTTGGAAGAATTCCACAACAACACAACGCCGCAAAGACAGGATTTTACCTCTTGAAAACGAAACGTGCTCCGGAGTGCGACCAGCAAGGGAACACAGAGAGCAGGAGCAAAGCTGCTGCCTCCCCACAGCACAGGGACAAACACCCTGCAGCACCAGCCTGGCACTGCCAGGATGCGAAACAAGGACCCAACAGCTTTCCCAGGAGACCCCTGCCCCACTCACAGGTGGTCTCTTTTAGTCCTGGTATCTTTGGAGCAAGTGCCCTGCCAGGGAACGCACCTCAGGCTCCACATCCCACCACCAGTAGTGAATTTTTCCAGGAACATGTTTTGATGTCCCCCAGCTGATGCCAGAACACCAATCTCCTCCAGCTGACGCCCCGTGCCTAGGCTGGCGAGGCAGCCAGAAGCACCATCCCGCCATCCATGAGTCAGTAAAAGAAAAAGGATTTACTAGTGGAATTAAAAGCCTTGTGTAAGGTAAAGCTTGATGTGCCGTGGGGGAAGGC
This sequence comes from Molothrus ater, assembly GCF_012460135.2. NCBI lineage: Eukaryota > Metazoa > Chordata > Aves > Passeriformes > Icteridae > Molothrus > Molothrus ater. Next base: position 17,215,982 of record NC_050488.2, read on the forward strand.
GTACAGATGTTCAGCTGCTCATTTACTAAATTACACCATGTCACAATTAACAGTGAATCAGCCAGCTTCACATGAGCAGCTCAAGGGCTGCCACCATGCGAAGTGCAGAAATAACGCCGGGGAGGGAAGTCCAAACTAGCCAGGTGGACCAGATGACTTCTCTTTGCCTGTGTTTGTGGTTAGCACGACTATTAGAGAGAGCTATCCCAACATATGGCATGATTTAACTAAATCAGATCATGCTGAACTCACCAGCCTTTCTCAACTTACAAACCCCTCCACTCTCGTCATTGCAGATGGGTGAACACCCGTCATGCTTTTAGAGTTTTCAGTAGCCGTCATTTATCCTGCTGACAGGGTGTATTTTAGGTATAATTATGTACTAACTAACTATAGATCAACTGTCAGTACATTAGGGTACTTTTTGGATAAAACTTCATGCTTACCCCTTCGAAGGCCACTCGCCTACACACTACTGGTGGTTGCTGAATTGTGCAGGAGTAGGAGAAAGGAGAAGGGGATTCAAAGTGCAATTAAGGATCATCTTTAGGAATCAACCAAAATAGTAGCAAACAGAGCAAATCAGGCTTCGCTGTCCTAAAAAGTGATGCTGAGTCACGTCTGACAGCGGGGTTTGGAGGAGGAGAGGCAAACCTGGAGCAAGGCAAGGGAAGGAACACGCACGGGATGTGTGGAAAGAGGAAACAAAGAGACAGCGACGAGGTGAAATCCTTTGATATTTCCTCAGCTTAAAGAGGTAATTCAATGCATTAAAATGGATCCTTGAAATTTCAAAGGATGAAACTCGCACAACAAAGATTGTCGAGAGTGCTATTTTCTAGGATTAGAACAAAAACGTATTGGGATTTGCTATATGATCTTACATCGCCGAGCAAGACTGTACACTTGCTGTTATGCAAGCACCATCTTCCAATAGAGAATTTTCATAATTATAACAGAAAGGCGTAAATTTTCTAATGCATGGCAGTTCAAAAAGTAATCAAGAGAATGAGCCTGAGGGCTATTTTAATGTATGCAAAGCTAGTGACCCACAGTAAATGGGAGGTAGGCTTCAATGAATGCAAAGTAATGCACACATACTAAAGACCTGGTCTGATGAGGGACGGCTAAAATTAACACCCAATTAATTTCCGAATTGACAAACAAATGAAAGCCATAAATCTACTTTCTCATTAATTTTCTTGTGGTATAATTTAAAGCAGTAATATGAGGGCAAAAACTGAGCATTATCCATCATAAATATCAAAAAAGATAGCACTGTAACACCATAAATTATGCATATTACCTGTTGTTAAAAATGATTAATGTATTATCAACTTTATCGTGCACTGTATATGTCTAGACATATCTAAAATCTGAAATTTCATTTAGTGCTTAGGAAATAAAGGGTCCAGAAGAAATGGGATTACCCTCAGCACATCCTTGGCTCTGCCTCCTGATGCTCTCACCTCGGCTGGACTCATCCCAAGCCTTGGGCCAGTGGAACTTGAGCACATGGCAGAGGTGATGTGCTGGCCTCCCCAGGAAGGGAAACAACTCACACTGCTCCTGGAGCATCCCTGTGGGCCATGGCCCTGGCACCTGGTTTACACAGGGCTGCTCCCCCCGCCCTGCTGACGCTGGGGTAGAGCTACTTGGTGATGCAGAGCCATAGAAAGGAGATAGAAGTAAAAGCAAGGAGCAGGAAAACATGAAGCTGTATCAAAATTCAGTGAATGAAAAGCCTGTGCTTTCATTAAGTGGTGAAGTATAACACCTTGGCCAACAGGAGAAGAACGCAGGCTGCCCAACCTCCTCCCTGTGGGTCACGATGGTCACCAGCCTGGCTTTTTGCCACCTATTATGTGTTTATGTCCTCTTGCTGCCCTCAAATCTCCTGAATGGCAGCTCCTGTCTAGAAGCAGACTGCCACAATTTTAAACTTATTTAACTATATGCAATGGCACGACCTCATTCACTGTTGGGTGCGTGGCTCACACTGCCTGGGTCCCTTCTTTCCAGCAACAGTGCATTATCATCAGGGCCACAGCAACCTGAAATCATCTGTAGGCACCTCAGTGAAAGGCTGACTGATGCTCTGCAGGAGCTGAAATTTAAGACTGCTGTGGTGAGAAGGGAAGGGGAATCAGGAGCCTAATCCGTCTTGTGCCACACTGACTTTTTGTGAAATCATGGTCAAACAACTTAAGTTGTCAGAGAACCAGTCAGTGCAGTTACCCCTCAGGAAGTCTCTTCTGCCGAGGGTGTTGCTGACCACAGTCAGTAAGAACAGAGATCAAGCAAATCCAAGAAGAATTAATTGCAACAGACGTTAAAAAGTTTGCCATTTGCTCTATTCAAAAGAGCTGGAGCTGGTCCCCATGAAAAACCAGGGCACTAAAACATAGCAAGCTGTGAAGACAACAGGTCTCACTCCCTTCCATGAGGTAACACCCAAAGCATTAAACAGACAATGAACCATCCAACTTCCTCAAATTAGATTTTTGCATTCTCCATTTTACACATGCACACAGAAGTTACTCCCAGTCTCACCTTGGATAAATACACCCCTTTTGCAAAGCCAGCTCTATCTCAATCTATGCCTCTCAGCTTGACAGCTATTAAATCCATATTCAGCATGAAGCTCATGCCATAGATGCATAAAAGCTCTAGAGCTGGGCCACTTCCAAGTGACTGGCAAATATGATGTAATCATTTACATACCATCATCGGCAGAGTGAGGTTCCTTCCTCTCTCTTGGGGAGAGCTGTCTTTCAGCTGTGAGCTTGACAGAAATCATCCTTACCCATCACCGGGATCAGTTTATTTGGAAGAAAAGGAATGGCGAGTGGCCAAAAAAAACCCCAAGGCAAACCAGAAGCCATAGTTCACTGTACCAGGCGAATCCATGACTGCTACCACATGGAGACGAGCACCGTGGCACCAGAGGAGTGACTCCTCCAGAAGGAAGGTCACCAGTGAGGTGCAGGGTGCCCTGGGTGCTGGCCCCGTGGTCGGTGTCCCTGGGGAGGTACCCACCTGCTCATCCCAGCCCAGGCATCACAGCACTGTGGGGCTCCCTGCTGCTCCGTGCACAACAGGAACAGAAACTGCAGAGCTGTTCTCACAGCCAGGACTCATTTGTTTGCATGCACACTGCTCTGAGCTTGCATCACAAACTCTTGCAGTCTGCCTCACAGAAAAACAGGTGACTGTTCAACCAAATAAAAGACCAAAGTTGCATTTAGTAAATACAGTCAGTTTGTGCCAGACAGCAGCAGCACTGCTCCAACAAGATAACATGAAACCTCGTACCAAGTGCTGGCTGTAGATGAATTAGACTCCCACCCTCCATGCACATCTCCATTAAAGCATATCTAAACTCTCTAGCAGCCTCCAGAAGTCAAAAACCACCTCAAAGCCAGGTGCAACTCTAACAATTCTGCACAATGCCGTTTTCACTTCGTTCAAGGTAGCAAAGGTTTGATTCATGGCAGTAACACGAGTCAATTAATGACCAGCTTGTCCACTTACACACTTCAGGTACCTCCAGCTCCCCTCCAGCCCTGACACTGCTCCAGCAGCTCAAACGAGCAGTATTTTGGATCACTGATGCAAACTAGGGAATACAGGGAATATATTTTTATGTATATTTTTTTGCTTTCTTTTCCAAGGCATGAAGAGGACAATTATTTCATTTTATGCTTTCTATGAATATGCATCCAAGATATCATAATAAATGAATTCATATATAAAGAAACAGAAAACCCCTTAACATTTTAACAAATGAATTCAGATATACAGGAACAGGCAAAACGTTCACACAAAAAGAGTTAACATTTCTTTCTCAAGGTCACTCAAAGAGGGTTTACTCCCTTTGTGTGAAAAGCCCTAGCCATTTACTGTTAGTGCTAACAGGTCCTGCCTGGCATTTGAAATCCAAGCCCCACTCAGAAACAATAACAAACAGTAATTTTGAAAAACAAAGATGGTGTGAGCAAGTTTTTCTTGCTCATTTTCAAAACAACCCAAAAGCAACAACTACCAGGATGGCTCTCTCTAATTAGGACTCCCAGAAACCAAAGAACAAACAGGCAGCACAGAGAAATTAGCAGATGTAAACGCAGTTTTCCAGTTATAAAAGGAAGAAAAGCAGCTCCGTCATCTCACTCACAGGAGGAGGAGCAACAAAGCGTGTTTTTAAATTTGGTATTTTCTCTCCATTCAAACGGCTCTGCTTCTAAAACAGATTTTCCTCAGATCTCCTCAGAAGTAAAGCTGAAAGCTTTGCCTTTTCCAACCCCATTGAGCGCACATGCATCAATTAAAATCCGACATGAGAGAAGAGAGAAACTGAAAATGCTGACATAGAACACAAGGCCATAGTTTTGGGGTGATTACCTGGTTCATAGCCCTATACCTTTATCCTAGACCTTCTACCTCCTTGTTTGCTCCATGCAGGATTTTCTAGCCATCAGCCGTCTACCGCTGTGCTAGTCGTCTTGCAGGAGTGCTCTCTCCCTTCTGAAAAAAGCAAACAACTGGATAGATATCATTACACTAAGGAAATCTCTTGGAAAAACCAAACAACTTGCTAATCTTTCTAGCCCCTTCACCCAAGTTAAAGATAAGCAAAGCAAACCAAAGTGAGTTTCAGCCACATTCCAGGGACAAGCTCCCCTTTTTCTCCTTTATCAAAATCCCAGCATTTAAAGGTTTTTTTCCAGACCTTGCAGGATAAACTGCTGCTCACACCCGCAAACAAAGCAATATTTGTTTAATAACTGATTGCTGCCATGGGTACAGTAAACAAGGGGCCCAGCATTTGTGTTTATGAACAAACACATCATCTTGCAAGAGCAATTTAACATTAACCAGGTGGAATAATCAACAGATTTCATAGGTGACACTCGGGGCAGGACTAATGTAAACAGAGTAGGGAGGAGAAAGGGGCCACTCTTAGGGAATCAAGGTTGAGGCAAATGCATTACAGAGTAAACAGCTGGGAAGAACTCAAGACAAACAAATAGTCATTCTTCTGACATTTCGAGAAGCAGAAAGGTTGTACGTTACATGCATCAGCTGCTGACCACCATGAAATCAAACCAGTTGGGGACCGGGCCTTCTTGTTTACACAGTGCCATGTTTGCTTATAAACAACAATTTGCTGTTACCAACCTCGCATTACTCATTGCATAAACGAGCAGATCAAGTGAAATCCTGTTAACTCTTCTGTGGATTGAGGGGTTTTTTTTCCTCCCCTTCAACAACAACAAACAAAAAAGCCTTTGCAGTCTTGCTGTGCAACCTCAAGACAACAGGCAGCAGGGGAAAATACAGAGCTGTGCATCTGTTCTGATAAAGGAGAAAGAAAGGAGTTGAAAACACTTGAAAGTGTTTCACAAAACAAGATTTACCGGCCAAACCACTAATGTGAAAGATCCATTTGCATTAGAAAAAAAAAAAACACAAAAACAATTGAAAACCCAGAAAAACAACTGCAAAAGGTGGAGTACAAAATTTTCATTTCACTCCTAGAACAAACAAGCAAAACAACAGCTTTCAACACAGCCCAACCAGCCCAGCATGACCGTGGACACGAGTCATTCACACACACACACCCATGGCCATGTCAGGGCCCTGCAGCAGCAATGAAGCCATGGTTCAGCCCTCTTCCCCCTCCTTTTCCTTTCCTACCCTCAGCCCTGTTGTCTCTGCCTCCCATCACCATTCTATGATCCTTGTAGATCTCCCCAGCTCCTCTTTTTTAACCCAGAAGCCCCTTGGATGTCTTTCAGCAACCAAAACCTCAACTGCCCCCAACTGCTCCTGACCCAACATCCCTCTCTTGGCCCTGAGGCTTTGTGACTTTAGTCCTCAAGGTGCTCAGGACACCCAAATTCCCTAGGTCTGCCACCTTCCAGAAAGCCTTTTCTTCCCCATCTCTCATCCCTGTAACACTCATGAAATTTCCTATGGCAGCGTTCCTCCAGGGAGGTTTCTCTAAGTTGTCTATCCTGAACACGGATTTCAGGAAAGATCTGAAGTACAGGGAGAGAAGATGGATGGTCCTAATGGTAGAGGTTAATCCAGGGCTCCGGGTTACATTCCTGCCCTGACACAATCCCTGCATGGGACCTCCATGGATCTCTTCATCCCTCTCCTATGTAAAAGAAGCCCCTTAGGATGTTGCACCAGTCAGGTGGGGTTAGTGGATGTAACTGTGGCTATACCACGGGTCCCTTTTCCTCCCAGCTGCACCACTGTCCCTCCCTGGTTCACCCCTACCTTCTGATGAGCACCAGCATCACCGCCAAGCACTGAGGAAAATCATCCCAGTCTCAAATCTATGAAGCATCCAAGGTCACAGCTGGCCCTGGCACTAATCTCCCCTCCCTTGCCATTTCATGTGCAAACAGCATGATGGCCAGAAGCCTCCCCCCTCATCATTTTTTTACAAGTTTTAGAATATTTGTTACTTTTTTTCACAGCACAATCCTGGACATCCACAGCTGGCCAAGAACCTTCGTTTTCTTTCTCAGAAAATGTTTAGCCTTTTGTTGCAGCAAAAAAAAAAAAAAAAAGAAAAAAAAGGTTCAAAACCATGAAATCAGTACAACCTACTAATAAGACAGGTATTTAAATAAAACCCAAATGCAGTATTGTTCAGGCAACTGCCTATTTTTTAATACATCAGGTTGACAGCATAATAGCAGGCAGGATGAAAGGTGCGACTCGAGGACGGGGTTGGCGTCCGCACACCAGGAAAACAGAAGTGCTGCCCCATTTCCTGTGCTGCAGCAGAGTATTTCTGATGTCTGGGGCTGCCGGGGACTTAACTCTGAATTAATGATTACACACAATACCCTCCTTTCTCCCCTCCCTGCAGGACAGCAAGGGCCAGCCTCACCGAATGACTGTGGGCAGGCAGGCACGGGTCACGGGGGATTTAGATATTTCACAGCAGCTTCAAAAATTTAGACACTGCAACCTGAAGGCTTCTGAAAACATCAAGCTTCACATAAAAGTCCTGATATTTCCCTACTTGAGACAACTGCTCTCACCTCAGCCGCGCTGCCTGTTCCACGCTCCTTTTCCAGCACGTAAAATCACAGTTTATTCAGTACAAAGTAACTACACTATGATAAAAACTATAAGCATATCATTCAAATGCTTTATTGGTCAAATAGATGGATGCTTTTATTAGTCCAACCTTTTTTGTAATGGAGTGCCACTGATGACCCAGTGTTAGCCTCATTCCCTGCTATTAATCACACTTCTAAGAGCTCATTTTGCTTTAAAATCTTAAGAAATTGCTATAATTTAAAGACATGGTGTCTACATAATGGGAAATGCTTCACAGATTGTATCATTCCATATAACACAGAATTTTTATGGCAATGCTGACCACGATACCAAGGTATTACAAAACTTGAATACAATATTTTTTATATAGAAAATCTAAATGTAAACTTCCTTTTGCATTTGTGGTTTGCCACATCCATAATGTTTTAATCACAGCCTTTTGGGAGTTGCAGTTTTCAACTGCATGTGGCTTACATAGATTAACACTACAAAAACACTCCCTGAACAAATATAAACAGAACAAAACAAAATTAAATGAAAATTAAATAAAATACAAGGATGGACCATGAGAGAAAGACTGTTCAAGCTGAACTTTTACAATTTTCACACAAGGCATTTTATTCTTTTGTCAACTATATTATCTCCTTCCTTTTTTGCACAGGGAAAACATACGATGTTTACTGTGAAGAACTTTTACGACAAAGTGGAAGCATCTTACGAATTTACCTACACAGAGAATTAAATTAATATAATCATGGTCCTAACCCATATTATTAAAATGTACTTTGCAAAATGTTTTGACAATGTTGACTGCTGCAGGAGGGAAAACACATTTAAGACAATTTCAGCCAAATGCAGAAGCAGAAGCCTTCATTTTTCAAGTGCAAAGTAAAAAGCATCTTTAAACATCCTTAAACACATGAAAGAAAATGCATTGCAATTATGTTATATGGCACACACAAAAGCATGTTCTTTTCTTCAGTTCTCTAACAAGATATTAGTACCTCCTGGCCTTAGGAATAGTATGTGTAAATCACATCATATTCATAGTGTCTGAATTAATTATAATAGGAGCTGGAGAGAAATGTTAACTTTCCAGGTTGTTGCTAAGGATTAGCCCTTGTTTACAATTCTGTATTTATAGAACAAGAAAAATTTGTCAAATGAAGGGCAAAGAGGAAAGCAAGAACACAAATTTAGCTTTGATTTCAAAACAAATCAGATCTTGCAACCATTCCCTGAGAAGAAAACCACAGTTTTTAATGTGAAGATGCAAATGAGTCTCAGAATATAAAAATGTTTTATAATTCTGTGCATTCAACACTACTAGATGTTATTTAAAGAATTTATGTTCGCATTTCTCATCCTCGCACAGCAAGTCCAAGATGCTGCAAACAGCATCTTTTTAAAATGGATCGTGTTGCTGTGGGGCACGGGGTAGCTCAGGAGGCTGATGCTCAGGAGGGGAGCAGGACATTTGGCCCCCTGGCACCAGACTGGGATTCATGGACCACTCCAAAGGGGTTAACAGGGCAGTGGGCAGGAGGAACAAGCCCCTTGCCTTGAACAAGCAGAACACTGGCTACATGGAGATGCGCAGATCCATCCCGAGGGAAAGTCGCGACTCTCAAAACCACTGCAAAGGACACAATGGTCTTCTCAAATGCAGAGAATCTGTGAGGTGGACGAACACCTCAAGAGGAAAGGCACTCAGGAACCCAAGAAAGGTCCTTCTCATGCTAAACATGGTATTTCTGGGGAGCCCTGTGAGGCTGGATGGCTGAAGGCTCAAAGTCTCTGGGATGGGGTCCCAGTGAGCAGAGAGCCAAAGCTCTGCAGGGACTTGCAGGTCTCAGGCACCTTGGCAGAACTGGCCAGGGAGGTTTGTACTGCTCCCTATTCTGAGGATAAAGAAAGCACTTCGGCCTCCAGCACTTTCATTTCTTTGCACAAACAAAGGCACACCCACTACAATTAAATTGCAAAACCCTTTTCATTAGGACTCCTTGTTTTCACACACTTCAAGCCTTCCAAGACCTGCAGTCCCTCTCGTGCTCCCATCAGTGTGTGCCTTATGTGTGGAAAACTAAGCAAGGGCTCTTTAGCAGTTTCAGTCTATGGAGAAACAAATGGAAAAATGCTTTTTCCCCTTACAAAAAGCCCTGTAACCACCAACTTCTGAGCAGGGTGACTTGCAAAAACACTGGGCATCCACAACAGAGAGCATCTAACCCCCCACAAGAATCAGGCCCATAACACAATATAAAAAAATGCACTTAGCTAAGCTTTTGTGGAAACACAGATGGACTCTCTGCCTTGCCCTGTCCAAGGGCTGTGGGTCTCAGATTACAGCAAGGACAGCACAATGCATCAGAGAAACCAAATGTATCTGTGCACACTGGTGTGTAAGCTAACACACAAACACACACACATTATCCAAGCACCCAGCATGCCAGTTCACATCAGCAAGAACAGAGTAAGCAGGACAGAAGAGGTGCCTTCATCCCCAGTTTTTCCTTGATGTTTTCTTTCCCGGGAATAGCTCCAGTCTCAGTCCAGAGCAAGGATTCCACCCATCACATTTCTGTGCAGGAGATGTGTACATGCAGCACATATTCCTCAACAGCCACACACATGGATCCCAAGCACCCAAAAATACAGCTGGTCCTTCTCCACACTGGCCCAATAGAGAAGCGGGAAAAGAAGCATGATTTTTTTTCACCTCAAAATTTCATCCTGTGCCTGAGAAAACTCCCTAAAAAAGCTCTGTCGAAACCAATTTGTTTCTAACTCCCCCAAAAAAGCACATGTGCCTACTTTTGAGTCAGGATGCAGGAAACCAAGTTCTTAATCCCCCTTCTGCATTCACCCGTGGCTAAGGAGCAATGCCCACCTCCAATCCACCATCAGTCATGGCTGGGAGAAGGAGAGGCAACAGCAGAGAGGATTTGCAGGACACCACATGAGCCTCTCCAGCTTGCCCTGGCCAGTAACAGTGAACAATCCTGAGCACTCCTGTGCCTGCCCATACCTTTTCCATGCACGATGCCAATGCAACAGAAATCCTCCCAACAGACAGCACTGTGGCCCCATGACCTGTCCAGAACCAGCTGTTCAGCCCTGGGCTGGGAGGGTACTTCACAAGCTCTGCCAAGCTCAGCAGAGTTTGCTCCATGCTCCAGGAAATGGCCTTTCTGGTGCTGAACCCCTGGGCAGCATGTGAGGCTGTCTGCAACCAGAAATGAGTGTTTAATGTTCAAATTCTGCGCTGAAGACACTGTCTGAACATCTCCAGCCGCACGCAGGTGCATGGTCCCACAGATGTGCTGGCTCCTGAACACTGTAGAGCTAAGGCATGTGGCTTCCTGCTCCAAGGGCTTGTGAAAGAGAAGGATACACTCTATTTACAGCTTATTCCAGACAAAACTATTCAATGTCAGGATGTACCATAAGAGGGTAATTTGCACCCTAAACTGGATTGTACGATACCGCAGTCACAGACCGTATGATCTCTTCCTTTGGATTAAAACTGTTTGCACAAGTCAAAGCAGAACAAGGAGAGTAACAAAACATACAGTGTATTTTGTTCCCCTCTGCAGCCACATATTTCAACTGCCTCAGCCGAATTCTTAGAGTAAACACAGCTTTAAAAGAAAATAACTTGAA